>NC_057809.1:491080276-491170164 GCF_018294505.1 Triticum aestivum | reverse complement strand
CCCCCCGCAACGCTCACTGTTCATCCCAGAGGCAGCATCGATCGGCTTCAGTTAGCAGCAGTAGCGAAGGAATCGCTCGATCGGGTTCAGTTAACAGCCATCGATCGATCGCTCGGGTTCAGTAACGCGTAGCCTGCAGTGCAATCGCTCGGGTTCAGTTAGAACCCAACGCCTCGCTTGGGTTCAGTTAGAGTCAATGCCTCGCACACACGCGCGTACGTGTACGAGAGAAACGCGCATCACTCGGCCCCCGACCTCCCACCGTAACCGGGAACTCCCCGAAATTTTCCTCCAGCTTACTTCTACCATGGTTTTTTCCGTCATGGACGGCCCAAAGAATGTCATGCAGCTGCGGCTCCAGCTCGCCCAAGGCGAAAAGCCCATTTGCTGTCATGATTTTTTGTCATAGAAGTAGGAGCCCACCACATCTATGATGATACCGGGTTTTGTCACAATTATCGTCATAGAAGTGTCATATGTATGTGAAAGCACAAGTGCTCCCTAGGTGGTTTTGATAATTGATGAGAACATATCTCTTGTTGGACTAACATTTCTCTCTAGCATGTTTCAGGTAAGTTCAACAATGGAGTGGCATGGACTAAAGGTTGTGGGAACTCCTTCAAGATTCTAAGGACAAAGGATTGGCTAAAGCTTCAAGCTCAAGACTCTTCATTTTATATTTTAGTGATCCAAGATCACATTGAGTCCATAGGAAAAGCCAATACTATTAAGGAGGGATGAGGTGTTGCTTAATGAGCCTCTTGCTTCATGTGCTTAGTGATATGCTCCAAAACCCTCAACTACTTTCCCATATCCACATATGACCTAAAATCTAAGCCAAACTCGGTCCTACCGATTCTTCCTATCCGGCGCCACCGAGTTTCACTTGTCATTAGCCACTGCCAAACCCTAGCAATTCGGTTCTACCGATAAGGATCTCGGTCTCACCGAGATGGGATTGCAAACTCTCTGTTACCTATTGCAATATTCTCGGTCCCACCGAGATATGCAATCGGTCCCACCGAGATTGCAATGTAAACTCAGTGTTTCCCCTTTGTAAATTTTCGGTCTCACCGAGTTCCACTCGGTCTCACCGAAAGAGCAAATCGGTCCCACCGAGTTTGCCTGACCAACTCTCTGGTTAGCTAATTACCAAATTCGATCTCACCGAGTTTGTGTAATCGGTCTCAACGAGATTACGTTATGCCCAAACCCTAACCGAATCGGTCCTACCGAGTTGCATGTCAGTCCCACCGAAATTCCTAACAGTCACTAGGTTTACTATTTCGGTCAGACCGAGTTTTCTGATTCGGTCCCACCGAGATTGGTAAATTGTGTGTAACGGTTGGATTTTTTGTGGAGGCTATATATACCCCTCCACCTCTTTCTCATTCAGTGAGAGAGAGCCATCAGAACACACACACCATTCCAACTCATATGTTCTGAGAGAGAACCACCTACTCATGTGTTGAGATCAAGACATTCCATTCCTACCATATGAATTTTGATCTCTAGCCTTCCCAAGTTGCTTTCCACTCAAATCTTCTTTCCACCAAATCCAAATCCTATGAGAGAGAGTTGAGTGTTGGGGAGACTATCATTTGAAGCACAAGAGCAAGGAGTTCATTACCTACACACCATTTGTTACTTCTTGGAGAGTGGTGTCTCCTAGATTGGCTAGGTGTCACTTGGGAGCCTCCGACAAGATTGTGGAGTTGAACCAAGGAGTTTGTAAGGGCAAGGAGATCGCCTCCTTTGTGAAGATCTACCGCTAGTGAGGCAAGTCCTTCGTGGGTGATGGCCATGGTGGGATAGACAAGGTTGCTTCTTCGTGGACCCTTTGTGGGTGGTTGCTTCTTCGTGGACCCTTCGTGGGTGGAGCCCTCCATGGACTCGCGCAACCATTTCCCTTGGGTGGAGCCCTGTGTGGACTCGCGCAACCGTTACCCTTCGTGGGTTGAAGTCTCCATCAACGTGGATGTAGGATAGCACCACCTATCCGAACCACGGGAAAAACATCTGTGTCTCCAATTGCGTTTGATCTCTCCAAACCCTTCCCTTTACATTCTTGCAAGTTGCATGATTTACATTCCGCTGCTCATACACTCTTTGCATGCTTGCTTGATATGTATTGCATGTGCTGAAATTGTGAATAAACCCCACTTAAACCGAAAAAGCTTAAAGATTGCAACTTTAGCACTAAGTGTCTAATCACCCCCCCCCTTTAGACACATCTACTTCTAGATCCTACAAGTGGTACCAGAGCTTTGGTCTCCATTGCCTTGGTTTAATCACCATTGGAGGAAGATGGATGTGTCTACTCTAGGGAGTCTTATACATAGAGTGCCTATTCTTGATGGAAAGTATTTTCATGAGTGGAAAAATGAGATGCTTGTAATCTTCAATCAATATCATTTGAACAAGTATATTGCTAGCCCTTGTGCACCCCATATTGATCCCTTGCATCCTACCCTAGATGAAGATATTGACATGATTCGCAATCTTAGAACTATTGAGCTCATCATTAGAGGATTGCCCAAAGATTTGATTGCTAGTTTGCCTACTCAAAATTGCGCCTATACTATATGGAAATTTCTTGGGGAACGGTTTGCCAATCACTTCTTGAAAACTTTGGATGAAATTCTCCATAAATCTATTGCCTTGAGTAAGATGAACTCTAGTGATCCTAGTTTTGGCAAATGTCTTCTTGAACTTGCAAATCTTAAATATGCTAAAGGAGATGTTGGAATCATTAATGATATCATACTCAAAGCTATAGGAATTCATAAAAGTAACCACTTTGATCACTTATCTAATGAATTACCCTCTCTAGGAAATGATGAGTCACAAGATCATGATGAACATGAATATTATGATGATGATGATAGTGACTCCGATCTTGATAATGCAATGAGACATTTTGGTCTTATGGAAAATCTTCGGGGATATGAATCAGGAGGAAAGGAATGGGTCCTTTATAGTGGATGCACTGATCATATGACCGCAGATGAAGAGATGTTCCGTGAACTTGCTGAAAACAATGGCCCTCGAAAATATGTCA
Source organism: Triticum aestivum (assembly GCF_018294505.1). NCBI lineage: Eukaryota > Viridiplantae > Streptophyta > Magnoliopsida > Poales > Poaceae > Triticum > Triticum aestivum. The sequence continues at coordinate 491,167,103 of NC_057809.1, read as the reverse complement.
CCTTTGGTGATAATTCAAAGGGTAAAGTGATTGGCCTTGGTAAGGTGTCCATCTCACATGATAGTTCCATTCAAAATGTCATGCTCGTTGAATCTCTTGGCTACAACTTACTTTTAGTATCTAGACTTGCTGATTTCGGTTTGAATGTCGTATTTACTGAGGTAGATTGCCAAGTATTTCGTCGAGACAATCATAAAATGGTCTTTACGGGTATGCGTAGAGGTGATCTTTACATTGTCGATTTCTCTAAAAAGGCACAACCTAAAACTTGCTTTGTTGCTAAATCCTCAAAAGGTTGGTTGTGGCATAGACGACTAGGTCACGTTGGCATGAGAAACCTTGACAAGCTTATTAAAGGAAATCATATCCTTGGGGTTAACGATGTCATATTTGATAAGGATATACTTTGCAGTGCTTGTCAAGCAGGTAAACAGGTTGGAGGAAGACATCCCGTGAAGAACATCATGACCACAAGGAGGCCACTCGAGCTGCTTCACATGGATCTTTTTGGTCCCAACGCCTACAAGAGTCTCGGTGGAAATTCCTTTGGTCTAGTTATAGTTGATGATTTTTCAAGATTTACGTGGGTGTTCTTTCTTAATGACAAGTCGCAGGTCCAGAAGATCTTCAGAAAGTTCGCTAGGAAGGCCCAAAATCAGTTTGATGTGAAGATCAAGAAGGTTCGGAGTGACAACGGAACGGAGTTCAAGAACGCAAATGTGGACACCTTTCTTGACGAAGAAGGGATTTCACACGAGTTCTCGGCTACGTACACACCTCAACAAAATGGAGTTGTTGAGAGGAAGAACTGGACGCTCATCGAAATGGCACGAACGATGCTTGATGAATACAAGACGCCAAAGCACTTTTGGGCAGAAGCGGTTGAGACAGCTTGTCACGCAACAAACCGCTTATATCTTCACAAGCTACTCGGCAAGACGGCATACGAGCTCCTCACCGGTAACAAGCCTCAAGTTGGATACTTTCGAGTATTCGGCTCAAAGTGCTACATTCTTGATAAGCATCGTCGTTCAAAATTTGCTCCTAAATCTCATGAAGGTTTTCTACTTGGTTATGGCTCAAACTCTCACACTTACCGTGTCTACAACAATTTCACCCGAAAGGTTGAAGAGACGGTAGATGTGAAGTTTGATGAATCTAATGGCTCGCAAGTAGAGCAATTGCCAATTGATGTAGGAGACAAAGACCCTTCGGAAGCAATTCAAGACTTGTCCATTGGGAAAATTCGTCCAACGAAGGTGAAGGAGAGTACCTCATCCGTCCAAGTGGAAGCTTCTACTTCACAACAAGGTGAACCAAGAATCGACATGGAAGCATCCACAAGTGGGACACACCAAGATGAAGAAAACGAGGAAGTACGTCAAGATGAACATCAACAACCTCCTTCTCCACCACGACAAGAGAACGACGACGTCAACAATGAAGAAGGCCAAGAAGAAGAACAAGATGAAGAAGATGTTCAACGAAGACCCAAGCAAAAGCTCTCACGAGTTCGAGCAAGAATTGCCAAAGATCATCCAGTCGAGCAAATCCTCAATGATATACAAACCGGGAGAATCACTCGCTCAAGAACTCGTTTAGCTAACTTTTGTGAAAACTATTCATTCATCTCTAGCATTGAACCAATGAAGGTTGAAGAAGCATTGGAAGATCCGGATTGGATAAACGCTATGCATGAAGAGCTACATAATTTTGAGAGAAACCAAGTTTGGACATTGGTTGAGAAGCCCGACAACAACCACAACATCATTGGTACCAAATGGGTGTTTCGCAACAAGCAAGATGAAGATGGACAAGTGGTCCGCAACAAAGCACGTCTCGTCGCCCAAGGATACACACAAGTCGAAGGTATGGACTATGGTGAGACGTATGCTCCCGTTGCTAGACTTGAATCCATTCGCATCTTACTTGCCTATGCTAATCACCATAATATCACCTTGTACCAAATGGACATTAAAAGTGCTTTTATAAATGGAGAAATAGAGGAGGAAGTTTATGTCAAACAACCTCCCGGCTTTGTCAATCCTGAGAAACCAAATCATGTTTACAAACTTCACAAAGCTCTTTATGGTCTTAAACAAGCTCCTAGAGCATGGTATAAATGCTTGACCAAGTTTCGTACTACAAGTGGTTTTGAAATTGGTAAAATTGATTCTACTCTTTTTACTAAAAAGGTTAATGGAGAACTATTTGTATGCCAAATTTATGTTGATGACATCATATTTGGTTCAACTAACCCTCTCTTTAGTGAAAAGTTTGGAAAGCTAATGTCAGAGAAGTTTGAGATGTCTATGATGAGCGAACTCAAATTCTTTCTCGGGTTACAAATCAAGCAAACTAAGGAAGGTACATTTGTCTCTCAAACAAAGTACACCAAGGACTTATTCAAGAAGTTCAATATGCAAGAATGCAAAGGTATGTCTACACCCATGCCTACTAGTGGACATAATGATTTGACCAAAGATGGTGAACCTGTTGATCAAAAAGTTTATCGCTCTATGATTGGTTCATTGTTATACCTATGTGCTTCACGTCCCAATATAATGCTAAGTGTGTGCATGTGTGCACGATATCAAGCTGCTCCTAAAGATTGTCATCTTAAGGCTGTGAAAAGGATAGTGAGATATTTAATCCTAAAAGGTCTTCTTTTGATCTTGTTGGCTATTCCGACTCGGATTATGCCGGAGACAAGGTTGATAGAAAGTCCACTTCGGGTACTTGTCAATTTCTTGGTAGATCTCTTGTGTCTTGGTCTTCCAAGAAACAAAACTCGGTATCCTTATCCACCGCCGAAGCGGAATACATTGCCGCTGGTTCATGTTGTGCTCAATTACTTTGGATGACCCAAACTCTTAAAGATTATGGGATTTATGTGAAACATGTTCCACTGCTTTGTGACAATGAAAGTGCTATCAAAATTGGTCATAATCCTGTACAACATTATCGAACTAAGCATATTGAAGTTCATCATCATTTCATTCGAGATCATGTTGCTAAGGGTGACATCAATCTTAAGCATGTTCGCACCGATAAGCAATTAGCGGATATATTCACTAAACCGCTTGATGAGAAAGTGTTTTGCAGGCTGAGAGGAGAATTGAACATCATTGATGCTTCGAACTTGGAGTAGAAACTCCATGGGATCCATGCAAGACATGAGCTTATGACTAATCCATGATGTATCTCTTATGATAACTATCTTATGTCTTGGATATATTTGCACCTTGCATGTTGTCTAACCCATGTAGGTGCTTGGTTGAATCTAATTCCATGAGATTGCGACTCACTCACATCTTGAGCAATCTCTACATCACCAAGACTCTACACAATGGTGGTTAAAGACAAGGAAGCACGAAACCATTCAAACATATCCTTTGACAAATTCTATGTTAAGCCTCATGATTGTCATTTTTGGATACACAAGTGCTCTTCCTTGCAAGAAATAACCCATGTAGGTAGATGAACTCAAACTCCAAGTGGTGCTCCCAACTCTTGATGAACTACATCAATCTTGAGCACCCACACAAGTTCAACTACATGAGCAAGAACCACATCACCACCCAAGGTATGTTATTCCATCTTAGAGAAGCTTTACTCCAAGACATGAGTCAAAGCAACTCAACAAGATGTGAATACAACAAGATGCTTAAACGAAAAATGGTAACCCCATTTTGAGCTTGAACGATGAGTATGACCTATGATCAAGTGTTCTCACTTGACTCCTAAGTCAATGTACTCTAACATAGGTGACTATGTCACCGCCCAATTCTAGATGAAGTTCTCTTGTGTTCTTTTCTGAGTTACTGCATTTGTCCCTTGCATATTTGTTTCCTTCTTTTTCAAACAAAACAAAAACAAAAACTTCATCTAGAAACTTTCACTCTTTTCCCTTTCGTTCTTTTTCTGCATATTTCCGCATCAAATTCCTTGCAAATCCTTCAGCAAATTCATTGCAAATCTTTGTGAGATCTTACTTGACTAGTGAGCTGAGGTGACAAGTGTTTTTCTCTGTGATGAACTCGGTTTCACCGAATTGCCATTTTCGGTCCAACCGAATCCCTTAGGTACTACCGGAACATGCCACTCGGTGCCACCGATTTCGCAACAGGAAAAACAGTTTGCCACATATTCTATATTTCTTCTGATCCAGCTCCACTCAATGAATCTTGTCCTCTACAAGCATCACAGTTTTATTCCCTGCTTTGTACTGAATCTCAAGGACCAAACCTATACGACGGATTCCAGAAAGCCCTTCTTGGAAATTGATGTCAAAGGGGGAGAGAGAGATCACATCAAAGCTTATCATCAGGGAGAGAGAGATCACATCAAAAGAAAGTACTAAGGGGGAGAGAATACTCAAGGATCCCATATATTAAGGGGGGGGGAAGAAATCTCCAAGGGGGAGAGAATACTCAAGGATCCCAGATGCTTGATGTTCAAGAGGAGAGATGCCACATGTCTTTTTGGGGGAAAGACATGTTCATATGAACTCATTTGAGTTAAGTTCTATTCATATCTTTCAGCTCTGATTTTCTGTTTCCTATCTTCTCCCAATATCCCATGTACGATTCAGGGGGAGCAAGACACCTAAGGAAAAGAAATCAGTCAAATTCATTGCATATCTTTATTCTTGGGGACATGTTGAATTCAATATGGTACCTTGTACTCACTCTCTACATGTCATCCCAGTCTTGGTATCCTTGTGGTTTCTTTTGTTTGCTCTGGCTAGTGGATGTACCTGTGTTATCTAACCTTGTTTGTGCAGGTTCATTCCATCCTAAGCCAACTCAAGACCACAAGGTAAGTATATGCATCAAAATCATGAGTATGAGGAATTCTTGCTTATGTACATACTGTTTGCAAGAAGGACTCATGAGCATGAAGGTATTTTCCTTGATAATCTTTTGCTCTGATGCATATGGCCAAGATGCATGTAACACATTGCCTACTCTATCATGGTTATGTTCTCACATGTCTCTATATTTCATATTTACATGAGTGCATGCATGTAGGGGGAGCCTATGCTCGTTACATGTCCTTCCAAAGCTTTACTTGCTGTTCTTTATATCTTTATCTAAAGCTTTGATGTATGTTGCCATCAATTACCAAAAAGGGGGAGATTGAAAGCACAAGTGCTCCCTAGGTGGTTTTGATAATTGATGACAACATATCTCTTGTTGGACTAACATTTCTCTCTAGCATGTTTCAGGTAAGTTCAACAATGAAGTGGCATGGACTAAAGGTTGTGGGAACTCCTTCAAGATGCTAAGGACAAAGGATTGGCTAAAGCTTCAAGCTCAAGACTCTTCATTTTATATTTTAGTGATCCAAGATCACATTGAGTCCATAGGAAAAGCCAATACTATTAAGGAGGGATGAGGTGTTGCTTAATGAGCCTCTTGCTTCATGTGCTTAGTGATATGCTCCAAAACCCTCAACTACTTTCCCATATCCACATATGACCTAAAATCTAAGCCAAACTCGGTCCTACCGATTCTTCCTATCCGGCGCCACCGAGTTTCACTTGTCATTAGCCACTGCCAAACCCTAGTAATTCGGTTCTACCGATAAGGATCTCGGTCTCACCGAGATGGGATTGCAAACTCTCTGTTACCTATTGCAATATTCTCGGTCCCACCGAGATATGCAATCGGTCCCATCGAGATTGCAATGTAAACTCAGTGTTTCCCCTTTGTAACTTTTCGGTCTCACCGAGTTCCACTCGGTCTCACCGAAAGAGCAAATCGGTCCCACCGAGTTTTCCTGACCAACTCTCTGGTTAGCTAATTACCAAATTCGATCTCACCGAGTTTGTGTAATCGGTCTCACCGAGATTACGTTATGCCCAAACCCTAACCGAATCGGTCCTACCGAGTTGCATGTCAGTCCCACCGAAATTCCTAACGGTCACTAGGTTTACTATTTCGGTCAGACCGAGTTTTCTGATTCGGTCCCACCGAGATTGGTAAATTGTGTGTAACAGTTGGATTTTGTGTGGAGGCTATATATACCCCTCCACCTCTTTCTCATTCAGTGAGAGAGAGCCATCAGAACACACACACCATTCCAACTCATATGTTCTGAGAGAGAACCACCTACTCATGTGTTGAGATCAAGACATTCCATTCCTACCATATGAATCTTGATCTCTAGCCTTCCCAAGTTGCTTTCCACTCAAATCTTCTTTCCACCAAATCCAAATCCTATGAGAGAGAGTTGAGTGTTGGGGAGACTATCATTTGAAGCACAAGAGCAAGGAGTTCATTACCTACACACCATTTGTTACTTCTTGGAGAGTGGTGTCTCCTAGATTGGCTAGGTGTCACTTGGGAGCCTCCGACAAGATTGTGGAGTTGAACCAAGGAGTTTATAAGGGCAAGGAGATCGCCTACTTTGTGAAGATCTACCGCTAGTGAGGCAAGTCCTTCGTGGGCGATGGCCATGGTCGGATAGACAAGGTTGCTTCTTCGTGGACCCTTTGTGGGTGGTTGCTTCTTCGTGGACCCTTCGTGGGTGGAGCCCTCCGTGGACTCGCGCAACCGTTGCCCTTGGGTGGAGCCCTGTGTGGACTCGTGCAACCGTTACCCTTCGTGGGTTGAAGTCTCCATCAACGTGGATGTAGGATAGCACCACCTATCCGAACCACGGGAAAAACATCCGTGTCTCCAATTGCGTTTGATGTCTCCAAACCCTTCCCTTTACATTCTTGCAAGTTGCATGATTTACATTCCGCTGCTCATACACTCTTTGCATGCTTGCTTGATATGTATTGCGTGTGCTGAAATTGTGAATAAGCCCCACTTAAACCGAAAAAGCTTAAAGATTGCAACTTTAGCACTAAGTGTCTAATCACCCCCCCTTTAGACACATCTACTTCTAGATCCTACAGTATGATAGAAAAAAAATTCGTTCGGCCCAAAATGTCACGGATGTGTCTTTTTTTGCAGTGCTTGCTGAAAAGCTCTTATATTGACTCTTTCCTATGTTATGATAAATTGCAATTGCATCAATGACTAAGATTATAGTTTGTTAGTTTTCAATGAAGTTTATGATTCATACTTGAAATTGTGATTGAATTGTTACTCTAGTATAAGAGATCATATGACAATAATTATATAAGTTGCTGTTCTAAGAATGATCATGATGCCCTCATGTACGTATTTTATTTTTATCGACACCTCTATATCTAAACATGTGGACATATTTTTCGATTTCGGCTTTCGCTTGAGGACAAGCGAGGTCTAAGCTTGGGGGAGTTGATACGTCCATTTTGCATCATGCTTTTATATCGATATTTATTGCATTATGGGCTGTTATTACACATTATGTCACAATACTTATGCCTATTCTCTCTTATTTTACAAGGTTTACATAAAGAGGGAGAATGTCGGCAGTTGGGATTCTGGGCTGGAAAAGGAGAAAATATTAGAGACCTATTCTGCATAGCTCCAAAAGTCCTGAAACTTCACGGAAGCTATTTTCAGAATATATAAAAAATATTGAGCGCAAGAAGTTCCTAAGGGGGCCCACACCCTGGCCACAAGGGTGGGGGGCGTGCCCTACCCCCTGGGTGCGCCCCTGCCTCGTGGGCCCCTGGTGGCCCTCCGATGCCCGTCTTCTGCTATATGGAGTCTTTCGTTGAGGAAAAAATCATAAGCAAGCTTTCGGGACGAGACTCTGCCGCCACGAGGCGGAACCTTGGCGGAACCAATCCAGGGCTCTGGTGGAGCTGTTCTGCCGGGGAAACTTCCCTCCGGAAGGGGGAAATCATCACCATCGTCATCACCAATGCTCCTCTCATCGGGAGGGGGGCAATCTCCATCAACATCTTCACCAGCACCATCTCCTCTCAAACCCTAGTTCATCTCTTGTATCCAATTCTTGTCTCTAAGTCTGGAATTGGTACCTGTAGGTTGCTAGTAGTGTTGATTACTCCTTGTAGTTGATGCTAGTCGGTTTATTTGGTGGAAGATCATATGTTCAGATCCTGTATGCATATTAATACCACTCTGATTATGAACATGAATATTCTTTGTGAATAGTTACGTTTGTTCCTGAGGACATGGGAGAAGTCTTGCTATTGGTAGTCATGTGAATTTGGTATTCGTTCGATATTTTGATGAGATGTATGTTGTCTCTCCTCTAGTGGTGTTATGTGAACGTCGACTACATGACACTTTACCATTATTTGGGCCTAGAGGAAGGCATTGGGAAGTAATAAGTAGATGATGGGTTGCTGACAGAAGCTTAAACCCTAGTTTATGCGTTGCTTCGTAAGGGGCTGATTTGGATCCATATGTTTCATGCTATGGTTCGGTTTACCTTAATACTTCTGTTGTAGTTGCGGATGCTTGCAATGGGGGTTAATCATAAGTGGGATGCTTGTCCAAGTAAGGACAGCACCCAAGTACCGGTCCACCCACATATCAGATTATCAAAGTACCGAACGCGAATCATATGATCGTGATGAAAACTAGCTTGACGATAATTCCCATGTGTCCTTGGGAGCACTTTCCTTCATATAAGAGTTTGTCCAGGCTTGTCCTTTACTACAAAAAGGATTGGGCCACCTTGCTGCACTTTATTTACTTTTGTTACTTGTTGCTTGTTACAAAATATCTTATCACAAAACTATCTATTACCTATAATTCCAGTGCTTGTAGAGAATACCTTGCTGAAAACCACTTATCATTTCCTTCTGCTCCTCGCTGGGTTCGACACTTTTACTTATCGAAAGGACTACGATAGATCCGCTATACTTGTGGGTCATCAGCGCCTTGTAGGGCGTCGGAACCAGCATCTTCGTCAAGCACGGGATGGCTGGGTCCTCGGGCAGCAGAGCCGGACACTGAATCCGCTCCGCCTTCTTCGTCCAAGCCTAAAAGAACAAATGGGAAAGTTCAGACACCCTCCTTGAATAAGCAAGTAAGGAATACACCTTGAAACAACAGAAAACTTACCGAACTGGCGGGATGAGCCAGGTCATGCCCACGATCCTCGATGGTCTTTGGCCACGTCTCGTTGGCCTTGAAGAGCACCTTCCAGATATCTTCGTGTGTAGTTCCGAAGAACCGTTGCAGGGTCTTGTGCTCGGCCGAATCGAACTCCCATAAGTGGCAAGCCCGGCTCTAGCATGGAGGATCCGGCGAATTAGCATCACCTGAATCACATCAACAAGCTGGACGTTCTTGTCTATCATGCTCTAGATGCGCGTCTGAAGCGCTGTTAACTCGTCCGACGAGGACCAGTCCAGGCCCTTCTCTTACCAGGAGGTAAGCCGCATTGGGGCCCCGGATTTGAATTCGGAAGCCGCCGCCCAGGAGGAGCCCCGGGGCTCTGCGATGTAGAACCACAGCTTCTGCCACCCCTTGACGGTCTCCACGAAGGTGCCTTTGGGACACGGGACGTTGGGCATCTTGCTCACCATGGCGCCTCCGCACTCTGCGTGTTGGTCGTCCACCACCTTCGACTTCACGTTGAAGATCTTAAGCCATAGTTCGAAGTGGGGTGGAATGCGGAGGAAGGACTCACACATGACAATGAATCTCAAGATATTGAGGAAGGAGTTTGGGGCTAGATCATGGAAATCTAGCCCGTAATAGAACACGAGTCCGCGGACGAAAGGGTGGAGAGGAAACCCTAACCCACGGATGAAATGGGGGATGAATACCACCCTCTCATTGGGCTTCAGGGTGGGGATGATTTGCCCCTTGGCCGGAAGCTGGTGGGCAATTTCTTTCGCCAGTTACCCAGCCTCCCGAAGATCGGTGATGTTATTATCCTTGACGGAGGAGGCCATCCACTTGCCTTGCGCTCCAGATCCAGACATGGTCGAGTGCTTTCTTGAGGCGGAAAGGATGAGGACTTGGGCGTTGGAGCTCGAGAATGGGAGGGCAGAGAGAGAAAGAAGGTGTGGGGTGAAAGAAGGGAATCCTTATCTCCTTATAAAGGCAGTGAATATCAAGCGCCTCCCCACTCAACTTAAAACTCGCCTGTTCCCAAGGGCTGTGCAAATGGCACGGTTGGATTACCCATGCTCGTATTGATGAGAATCTCGTAATAAGGGGACATGATCTCTACTTTGACATGACGTGCCAATGAGACCGCATCTCGAAGCGGCAGGCTGAAAAATGGTTTGAAATAATTACCGGTCAGTGATGTCGTGTCACATTATCAAAAATTGTCAGCATATTGGACTCATGAAATATTATACTCTCTACGGTGGTGTGTGATACTTGTTTTGCAGATCCGGACATGTTAGTCGTATTCGAAGACTGTGTTGGAGTATTCAGAGGAGGAACCCGTCTTGCAATGCCGAAGACAATCTGCGTGTCGGACACCTCGTCTTTGAAGCCTGGTTTGTGGGCTACTGAGGGAGTCCTGGACTAAGGGGTCCTCGGGTGTCCGGCCTGTTGGACATGGGCCGGACTAATGGGCTACAAAGATACAAGACCGAAGACTCTCACCCCTGTCCGGATGGGACTCTCCTTGGCGTGGATGGAAAGCCTGGCGTTAGGGTATGAAGATTCCTTTCTCTATAAACGACTTTGTATAACCCTAGTCCCCTCCGGTGCCTATAAAAACCAGAGGGCTTAGTCCGTAGGGACAATCATAATCAGATAGGCTAGACTTCTAGGGTTTTAGCCATTACGATCTCATGGTAGATCAACTCTTGTAACCCCCATACTCATCAATATTAATCTAGTACGACGTAGGGTTTTACCTCCATCGAGAGGGCCCGAACCTGGGAAAACATTGTGTTCCCTGTCTCCTGTTACCATCAACCTCAGACGCATAGTTCGGGACCCCCTACCAGAGATCCGCCGGTTTTGACACCGACACCACCTACCACCTCCGGCCTCCCCTGCCACGCCTCGCCAGCACCGGCGCTGCCCGCTATCGCCGGAGCCGGCCGGAGCCTCTCCTCCTCCCCCTGCTACCCGTCGTCGTTGCCTTCCACTTGGCTGTGCTCCGCACCTCCCCAGGTCGCGCTCGGCCGCGGCAGGCCCCCGCTTGTGCTCGCCCAGGCGTCCGCCCGCCGTAGCCCCTGCTGGCTGGTGGCGCCGCGCCCAGCTCCCGGCAATGGCCTCTGTTGCCCGTGCCCGGCCGATCAACTCTTCAGCTTAGCGGGGTTAACCCACATTTTAATTTAAGCGTTACCCCACTGTGACACTGACACGTGGGGCCCCACCCCCTGTTAAAGTTAAAAAAAGAAACAGAAAAATTAGTTAAATAAATAAATTAATTAATTAACTTAATTAATTTGTCTAATTACCTAATTGATTAATTAGTTAACACTAATAGAAACTGACATGTGGGTCCCCTGCCTAGTTGACCAGTCAACTGGTCAATAGTTGACCTGGTCAACGGGGCCCACTATCAGCCTCTGGTGGGCCTGCTGTGTGCACTCTGCTGGGTGCACATAGCAATTTCACCTTTTAATTTGAATTATAAATAATTTTAGAAATTGTTAAATTTAGGAAATTCATAGAAAACAACCCGTAACTCGGATGAAAATACTTTGTACATGAAAGTTGCTCAGACCGACGAGACGAATCCGAACATGCAGTCCGTTTGTCCGCCACACGTCCCTAGCATAGCGAACATGCAAAAATCCCCCTTCATTTCATCTGTCTGGAAATGTTAAACACCGGGAATACTTTCCCGGATGTTTTCCTCACTTCACCGATATCACCCACTACTGCTTAGGTCACCTCTGGCATCGCGTATTGCCATGTTACGCTTTGTGATGCTTTGATTGCTCTGTTATTTATTGTGTTCCCCCTCCGTTACTTCTTTCCAATAGACCCCGAGACTGCCGGCGACCCCCAGTTCGACTACGGTGTTGACGATCCCTCCTTCTTGCCAGAGCAACCAGGCAAGCCCCCCCTTGATCAATCCGATATCGCCTATTCCTTCTTTCTACTGCTTGCATTAGAGTAGTGTAGCATGTTACTGCTTTCCTTAATCCTATTATGATGCATAGCCTGTCTTTGCTACTACTATTGTTACCTTTACCTGCAATCCTAAATGCTTAGTATAGGATGCTAGTAATCCATCAGTGGCCCTCATTCTTGTTCGTCTGCTATGCTATATTATCGGGTCGTGGTCACTTCAGGAGGTCATCACGGATATATACATATTACACTATTATACATGATACAAGGTGGTGACTAAAGTCGGGTCGGCTTGTAGAGTACCCGCAAGTGATTCCGATGTGGGGGCTGAAGGGGCAGGTGGTTCCATCCAGGTAGTGGTGGGCCTGGGTTCCCGACGGCCCCCGACTATTACTTTGTGGTGGAGCGACAGGGCAGGGAATTTTATCAATTCGAATAGCCATGTCCCTCTATAAAAGGACGACCCGGAGTTGTACCTTGACCTTATGACCACTAGAACTGGATATTTAATAAAATACACCCTTCCAAGTGCCAGATACAACCCAGTGATCGCTCTCTCATAGGGCGACGAGGGGAGGATTGCCGGGTAGGATTATGCTATGCGATGATACTTGGTTAACTTACCATCTACTCTCTTCTACTGCTTCAAGATGAAGGCTGCTAGAAGCGTAGTCTTCGATAGGACTAGCTATCTCCCCCTTGTTCTGGCATTCTGTAGTTCGGTCCACATATACTACCCCTTTCATTGATAACAATGCATATGTAGTGTAGCTCCTTGCTTGCGAGTACTTTGGATGAGTACTCATGGTTGCTTTGCTTGCCCCTTTTCCCCCTTTCTATACCTGGTTGTTGCGACCAGATGTTGGAGCACAGGAGCCAGACGCCACCGACGACGACTCCTTCTACACTGGAGGTGCCTACTACTACGTGCAGGCCATCGCCGACGACCAGGAGTAGTTTAGGAGGATCCTAGGCAGGAGGCCTGCGCCTCTTTCGATCTGTATCCCAGTTTGTGCTAGCCATCTTATGGCAACTTGTTTAACTTATGTCTGTACTCAGACATTGTTGCTTCCGCTGACTCGTCTATCATCGAGCTCTTGTATTCGAGCCCTTGAGGCCCCTGGCTTGTAATATGATGCTTGTATGACTTATTTTATTTGTAGAGTTGTGTTGTGATATCTTCCCGTGAGTCCCTGATCTTGATAGTACATGTTTGCGTGTATGATTAGTGTACGATTGAATCGGGGGCGTCACAGCAACAGATAGTTTCGTGATAAGACAAATCGTAATGGGTAACAAGTAAATAAAGTAACTAAGGTGCAGCAAGGTGGCCCAATCCTTTTTGTAGCAACAGACAAGCCTGGACAAAATCTTATATAAGGCAAAGCGCTCCCGAGGACACATGGGAATTGTTGTCAAGCTAGTTTTCATCATGCTCACATGATTCGCGTTCGTTACTTTGATAATTTGATATGCGGGTGGACCGGTGCTTGGGCACTGCCCTTCCTTGGACAAGCCTCCCACTTATGATTAACCCCTCTCGCAAGCATCCGCAACTACAGAAGAAGTATTAAAGTAAACCTAACCATAACATGAAACATATGGATCCAAATAAACCCCTTACGAAGCAATGCATAAACTAGGGTTTAAGCTTCTGTCACTCTAGCAACCCAGCATCTACTTATTACTTCCCAATTCCTTCCCCTAGGCCCAAATAATGGTGAAGTGTCATGTAGTCGACGTTCACATAACACCACTAGAGGAGAGACAACATACATCTCATCAAAATATCGAACAAATACCAAATTCACATGATTACTAATAACAAGACTTCTCCCATGTCCTCAGGAACAAACATAACTACTCACAAAGCATATTCATAATCATAATCAGAGGAATATTAATTATCATTAAGGATCTGAAAATATAATCTTCCATAGGATAAACCAACTAGCATCAACTACAAGGAGTAATCAACACTACTAGCAACCCACAGATACCAATCTAAGGTTTTGGGACCAAGATCGAATACAAGAGATGAACTAGGGTGAGAGGAGATGGTGTTGGTGAAGATGTTGATGGATATTGACCCCCTCTCGATGAGAGGATTGTTGGTGATGACGATGACGATGATTTCCCCCTCCCAGAGGGATATTTCCCCGACAGAACAGCTCCACCGAAGCCCTAGATTGGTTCTGCCCAGGTTCCACCTTGAGACGGCGGTGCTTCGTCCCAAAAGCTCATTCTTGATTTTTTTTCCAGGTCAAAACACACCATATAGCCAAAGATGGGCACCAGAGGCCTGCCGGGGGGCCCACAAGGTAGGGGGCGTGCCCTCCACCCTTGTGGCTGGTTGGTGGCCCCCTCTGGTACTTTCTTCGCCCAATATTTTTTATATATTCAAAAAACATGCTCCGTGAAATTTTAAGACTTTTGGAGTTGCACAAAATAGGTCTCTAATATTTGCTCCTTTACAGTCCAGAATTCCAGCTGTCGGCATTCTCCCTCTTCATGTAAACCTTCTAAAATAAGAGAGAATATACATAAGTATTGTGATATAATGTGTAATAACAACCCATAATGCATTAAATATCAATATAAAAGCATGGTGCAAAATGGACGTATCAATATGCCTGTAGATAGGGGATCTATTCTTCAAAATACAAATTGCTAGGGTAGATGTTATTTACATGTTTGTCATTAAATTAGAAATAGAATTTATACATATCCATCCGGCCTTACAAAAGATGTTTTGTGAACTCCACAATATACATGATCCTAAGGCTAAGAAAATTGCTACCATTATCCTTATGCGTGAATCTGATTATGTAGTCTGAGTGGCTAGAGAAATATCTACTTACTATAATATAAAGTTTTAGCATCCCCCAATAGAAGAAATTCTTTATGATAAGTAAACCTTAATTGGATTGGAATCTAAAGATTATGTTGCTTTTAGTAACAATCTAAGAAAAAGAGTCCCTTATGCGGAAGTTATCCAAGCTTTATATGTTGGTGCATATGATAGATATGATCGGGTCACTAAGGGAATTGATAAAGGGTTTAATAAAGAATGGATTGAAGAGATGTCTAGAGAACCTATTAAAAGTGAGATACATGTTTCATATGAATATGTTTATGGTGATGATCATGAGTATGAAATTATGAATGTCAAAATTACTAATCAAAGTCTTTTCCATGCATTAAGCTCCCCCGCTAAAAGGAAGAACACGAGAAAAGAAATTTGCTAAGAAACGTGTTGGAAGATTTGATTATAAAAGAATTGAATACCAAAGTGACAACACCTAGATCTATGCAATAGGCCTACCTAGGAGCGTAAAACAATAGCGCTTGTTGGGAGGCAACCCAATTTTATTTTTCTATTTTTACTTTTTGCTTCTGTTTTCAAGAAATATGCAATTATACTTCTGTTATGATTGTGTTTTAGTGTTTTAATTATTGTTTGTCTCAAGTAAGACCTTTGGGATGACTTGGAAGATTGTTGATTTGATTCTGTGAAAAATAGAAACTTTTGCGCCCAATAGAAGAATTGTTAAAATTCATTGGAGTGTGATAAAATTCTGATTTTCGCACTTTATTGATATGCAAATTTCCCACGTTGTCTTAATATTTCATAATTTTTGGATTTAAATAAGTTTGGCTAAAGTCCACATTACCCGAGACTATTCTATTTTTGACCGATTCTGTTTTCATTGTGTTATTCACTTATTTTGATGAATCTATGGGTTGTATCCGGGGGTATGAACCATGGTGAAGTTAGAATACAGTAGATATAATTCAAGTATAAAATTGGAATGGGTTTACAACAATACCTAAAAGTGGTGATTTGCTTTATTATACTAACGGATCTCACGAGTTTTCTGTTGAGTTTTGTGTTATGAAGTTTTCAAATTTTGGGTGAAGTTTCGATGGACTACGAAATAAGGAGTGGCAAGAGTCTAAGCTTGGGGATGCCCATGGCACCCCAAGGTAATATTCATGGACAACCAAGCATCTAAGCTTGGGGATGCCCTAGAAGGCATCCCCTCTTTTGTCTACAATCCATCGGTAAATTACTTGGGCTATATTTTTATTCACTAAATGATATGTGTTTTGCTTGGAGCGTCTTGTATTATATGAGTCTTTGATTTATTTGTTTTTTAGTTTGCCACAATCATTCTTGCTGGACACACATTAATCGTGAATTTTTTAGAATACTTTATGTGCTTCACTTATATTTTTTGAGCTAGGTAGTTGCTCTAGTGCTTCACTTATATCTTTTAGAGCACGGTGATGGCTATATTTTAAAGAAATTGATGAGCTCTAATGCTTCACTTATATTACTTTGAGAGTCTTGTAAATAGTATTGCAATTTGCTTAGGTTATGAATTTATTCCTAATATGATGGGTATTCAAGAAGGATATAATAAAAATTTTCATGAAGATCATTGAATATATGAGAAGTTTGATTCCTTGCATTTGTTTTGAGATATAAAGATGGTGATATTAGAGTCATGCTAGTGACTAATTGTGGTTTAGTAAGGATATTTGTGTTAAGGTTTGTGATTCCCGAAGCATGCGCGTATGGTCTCTCGTTATGCGATGAAATTGGAGCATGCTTCATTATTGATTGTCATCCTTTGTGTTGAGGTCGGGAGCGCGCGATGGTTAACTCCTACCAACCTCTCCCCTAGGAGCATGCGTAGTAGTACTTTTCTTAGAGGGCTAATAAACTTTCGAAATAAGTATGTGAGTTCTTTATGACTAATTAGAGTCCATGGATTATACACACTCTCACCTTTCCGCATTTTGCTAGCCTCTTCAGTACCGTGCATTGCCCTTTCTCACCTTGAGTTGTCATGCAAACTTCACCCAGTGCATCCAAACCCCGTTTTATGATACGCTCTTTCACACATAAGCCACCTTATATCTTCCTCAAAACAGCCGCCATACCTACCTACTATGGCATTTCCATAGTCATCCAATATATATTGCCATGCAACTTCCACCGTTCCATTTCATTATGACACATATCATCATTGTCATATTGTTTTGCAAGATCATATAGTTGGCATAATATTTGTGGCTTGGCCACCGTTTATATTTTTTATACATGTCACACTAGATCATTGCACATCCCAGTACACCGCCGGAGGCATTCATATAGAGTCATATTATTGTTCTAGTATCGAGTTGTAATTCTTGAGTTGTAAGTAAATAAAAGTGTGATGATCATCATTATTAGAGCATTGACCCATGTGAGGAAAGGATGATGGAGACAATGATTCCCTCATAGGTTGGGATGAGACTCCGGAGGAAATAAAAAAGAAGAGGCCAAAGAGCCCAAAAAGAAAAGAAAAGGAGAAAAAAAGAAAAAAATTAGAGAAAGAGAGAGAAGGGACAATGTTACTATCCCTTTGCACACTTGTGATTCAAAGTAGCACCATGTTCTTCATGATAGAGAGTCTCCTATTTTTTCACTTCAATATATTACTAGTGGGAATTTTCCATTATAGAACTTGGCTTGTATATTCCAATGATGGGCTTCCTCAAATGCCCTAGGTCTTCATGAGCAAGCCGGTTGGATGCACACCCACTTAGTTTTCTTTTGAGCTTTCATACACTTATAGCTCTAGTGCATCCGTCGAATGGCAATCCCTACTCCTTGCATTGATATCAATTGATGGGCCTCCATAGCCCGTTGATTAGCCTCGTCAATGTGAGACTTTCTCCTTTTTTTTCTCCACACGACCTCCAACATCACGAAATACATGAGCGTGAGCCATGTATATATTAAAATTTTGTTTTAAATCTTGTGGATATGAATATTCATGCCACATAAAGAAAGATTACATGATAAACATGTTAGGTAGTGATGTCTACGACACAACCTTCTTCTTGTAGACTCGTGTTGGGCCTCCAAGCATAGAGTTTTGTAGGACAATATCAATTTTCCCTCAAGTGGATGACCTAAGGTTTATCAATCCGTGGGAGGCGTAGGATGAAGATGGTCTCTCTCAAACAACCCTGCAAGCAAATAACAAAGAGTCTCTTGTGTCCCCAGCACACCCAATACAATGGTAAATTGCATAGATGCACTAGTTCGGCGAAGAGATGGTGATACAAGTGCAATATGGATAGTAGATATAGGTTTTTGTAATCTGAAAATATAAAAACAGCAAGGTAACTAGTAACAAAAGTGAGCAAAAACGGTATTGCAATGCTTCAAAACAAGGCCTAGGGTTCATACTTTCACTAGTGCAAGTTCTCTCAACAATGATAACATAATTAGATCATATAGCAATCCCTCAACGTGCAACAAAGAGTCACTCCAAAGTCACTAATAGCGGAGAACAAACGAAGAGATTATTGTAGGCTACGAAACCACCTCAAAGTTATTCTTTCTGATCGATCTATTGGGCTATTCCTATAAGTGGCACAAACAACCCTAGAGTTCGTACTAAAATAACACCTTAAGACACACATCAAACAAAACCCTAATGTCACCTAGATACTCCAATGTCACCACAAGTATCCGCGGGTTTGATTATATGATATGCATCACACAATCTCAGATTCATCTATTCAAACCAACACTAAGAATTTCAAAGAGTGCCCCAAAGTTTCTACGGGAGAGTCAAGACGAAAACATGTGCCAACCCCTATGCATAAGTTCACAAGGTCATAGAAACCCGCAAGTTGATCACCAAAACATACATCAAGTAGATCACGTGAATATCCCATTGTAACCATAGATAAGCACATGCAAGACATACATGAAGTTTCCTCAAATCCTTAAAGACTCAATCCGATAAGATAACTTCAAAGGGAAAACTCAATCCATTACAAGAAGGTAGAGGGGGAGAAACATCATAAGATCCAACTATAATAGCAAAGCTTGCGGTACATCAAGATCGTGCCCAATCAAGAACACGAGAGAGAGAGAGAGAGAGAGATCAAACACATAGCTACTGGTACATACCCTCAGCCCCAAGGGTGTACTACTCCCTCCTCGTCATGGAGAGCACCGGGATGATGAAGATGGCCACCGGTGATGATTTCCCCCTCTGGCGGGGTGCCGGAACAGGGTCCCGATTGGTTTTTGGTGGCTACAGAGGCTTGCGGTGGCGGAACTCCTAGTTTGGGTCCTGTTCTGGAGGTTTGGGGTATATAAGAGGTGTTGGCGTCGAGAACAAGTCAGGGGAGTCCACAAGGGGCCCACAAGGTTGGGGGGCACGCCCCCACCCTTGTGGTGGCCTCGGGACTCCTCTGGTGCATCTCCGGTACTCCGTGTGCTTCTTTTGGTCCATAAATGTGATGCCCCCAATTCGACCGTGCACTAATCATACACGCAAATGTGTACGATCAAGATCAGGGACTCACGGGAATATATCACAACACAACTCTAGACACAAGAAGAAATAATACAAGCTTTATATTACAAGCCAGGGGCCTCGAGGGCTCGAATACATAACTTGATACACAAGAGTCAGTGGAAGCAACAATATATGAGTACATACATTACCTAAACAAGACTACCTTAAGAAGGCAAACACAAAAGCAACAACGATCGAAGAGGCAAGGCCTCCTGCCTGGGACCTCCTAACTACTCCTGGTTGTCGGCGGTCTCCATGTAGTAGTATCCGTCGGCAGTGACTTCTGATTCCAGGGATCAAACATCTGGTTGCAACAATCGGAAAGAAGATGAAGGAGGAAAAGGGGTAGCAAAGAAACCGTGAGTACTCATCCAAAGTACTCGCAAGCATGAGATCTATACTAAGTATGCATTGGTATCAAATGGGAGGGTTGTATCCGTGGACTGAACTGCAAAATGCCATAATACAGGGGAAGGCCTAGCCTATCGAAGACTAGCATCTTCAAGCAGCTCCAAGCATCTTGCAGCATGTAGAAGAGTAAAGAATAGTAGTTTATATTTAACAAACATGTTGTAGCATTAATGCCTAGAGATCCTTTCTCGACTCCCTGCGAGAAAGCAATCCTGGAGCCACATATCCATCACATGTCTCAAGTATCCATTGCTAGTTATATAAGATCAGGATACAAGTCTGAACGTCCATTACCGTGGACACAATATTCAAATATATATCTTCCATGCAGGGGTGCACCACGTTACCCAACATGCTCGATCACTTTGGCCGGACACACCTTTCTGGGTCAATGCCCGGCCTTGGAAGATCAACACGTCGCAACCCTACCTAGGCTCAGCAGAGAGGTCCCCACCAGTCTACATCCTAAGCACTCCGGGATCTGGGCCCATCGCCCGTTGCACTCTGGATCATTGTGTGCAGGGTGGATACTAGCACCACCCGTGTAGTGGATGGCACGATCCGACTATGCCACAATGCTGAACTGGACATCTAACAAAGCTTCGGCTGATACGGCGATGTCGAGGCCCATATCTATTCTCGCATGGTGGTTAGCGCATAAAGGCCAAAGGCCAACTCAGAACAAATACACAAACCTGTTAGTGCATTGGGGGCTCGCGGAGACGAGCAGAGACTCACGATAATGTGACCCCGTCGCCCCGTCTCGTGGACTTACGGCAAGGACCCAGAATGCCCGGCTGTGCCTCGTGGAAAACTCGCGGGCGCTCAACAGGCCCGCCCGATTTTCACATCAACACACGGGTACCCCTCAGGGCCGACCCGACTTCCATAATGGTCTCAAGTAATGTCAAGGTAACCGTGTGTCCAAACATCAAGGGGTAGACCCGAGGAATCACCCTCGGTGGATTCCACTCGATGTAATCATCAAGGTGAACGTAAGAGGAACCACCCTTGAGGTTCACACTTGAGGGGTTGCACGACAGTCGTATCGGGAGTGGTGAAGGAGGAACCACCCTCGTTGACCACGACCGAATAGTGCTACCTCTTGAGCACTGCGTTGGATTTCCCCGAAGAGGAGAGGATGATGCAGCAAAGTAGCGTAAGTATTTCCCTCAGTTTTTGAGAACCAAGATATCAATCCAGTAGGAGGCTACGCACGAGTCCCTCGTACCTACACAAAAACAATAGCTCAATGCAACCAACGCGCTTAGGGGTTGTCAATCCCTTAACGGTCACTTACGAAAGTGAGATATGATAGAGATGATAAATAATATTTTTGGTATTTTTGGTATAGAGATGCAAAGTAAAAAGTAAAAGCAAAGTAAAAGCAAAGCAATAATAAAGTGATGGAGATTGATATGATGAGAAAGAGACCCGGGGGCCATAGGTTTCACTAGTGGCTTCTCTCAAGAGCATAAGTATTCTATGGTGGGTGAACAAATTACTATTGAGCAATTGACAGAATTGAGCATAGTTATGAGAATATCTAGGTATGATCATGTATATAGGCATCACGTCCGAGACAAGTAGACCGAAACGATTCTGCATCTACTACTATTACTCCACTCATCGACCGCTATCCAGCATGCATCTAGAGTATTAAGTTAAAAACAGAGTAACGCCTTAAGCAAGATGACATGATGTAGAGGGATAGTTTCATGCAATATGATAAAAACCCCATCTTGTTATCCTTGATGGCAACGATACAATACGTGCCTTGCTACCCCTTCTGTCACTGGGAAAGGACACTGCAAGATCAAACCCAAAGCTAAGCACTTCTCCCATGGCAAGAACAACCAATCTAGTAGGCCAAACCAAACTGATAGTTCAAAGAGACTTGCAAAGATAACCAATCATACATAAAAGAATTCAGAGAAGATTCAAATATTATTCATAGATAGACTTGATCATAAACCCATAATTCATCGGTCTCAACAAACACACCGCAAAAAGAAGATTACATCGAATAGATCTCCACGAGAGAGGGGGAGAACATTGTATTGAGATCCAAAAACAGGGAAGAAGCCATCTAGATACTAACTATGGACCCGTAGGTCTGAAGTAAACTACTCACACTTCATCGGAGGGGCTTGGATGATGATGTAGAAGCCCTCCGTGATCGATGCCCCCTCCGACGGAGCTCCGGAACAGGCCCCAAGATGGGATCTCGTGGATACAGAAAGTTGCGGCGGCAGAATTAGGTTTTTGGCTTCGTCTCTGATCGTTTGGGGGTACGTGGATATATATATATATATATATATATATATATATATATAGGAGGAAGAAGTACGTCGGTGGAGCTTTGAGGGGCCCATGAGGCAGGGCGCGCCCTAGGGGGTGGCGCCCTCCACCCTCGTGACCGCCTCGTGGCTTTCTTGACGGAGGGTCCAAGTCTCCTGGATCTTATCTGATGAGAAAATCACGTTTCCGAAGGTTTCATTCCGTTTGGACTCCGTTTGATATTCCTTTTCTTTGAAACCCTAAAACAGGCAAAAAAACAACAATTCTAGGCTGGGCCTCCGGTTAATAGGTTAGTCCCAAAAAATAATATAAAAGTGGATAATAAAGCCCAATAATGTCCAAAACTGTAGATAATATAGCATGGAGCAATCAAAAATTATAGATACGTTGGAGACGTATCAAGCATCCCCAAGCTTATTTCCTGCTCGTCCTCGAGTAGATAAATGATAAAAACAGAATTTTTGATGCGGAGTGCTACTTGGCATAATTTCAATGTAAATATTCTTAATTGTGGTATGAATATTCAGATTCAAAAGATTCAAGACAAAAGTTTATGTTGACATAAAAATAATAATACTTCAAGCATACTAACAAAGCAATTATGTCTTCTCAAAATAACATGGCCAAAGAAAGCTATCCCTACAAAATCATATAGTCTGGTTATGCTCTATCTTCACCACACAAAGTATTTAAATCATGCACAACCCCGATGACAAGCCAAGCAATTGTTTCATACTTTTGACATTTTCAAAACTTTTTCGATCTTCACGCAATACATGAGCGTGAGCCATGGATATAGCACTATATGTGGAATAGAATGGTGGTTGTGGAGAAGACAAAAAGGGAGAAGATAGTCTCACATCAACTAGGCGTATCAACGGGCTATGGAGATGCCCATCAATAGATATCAATGTGAGTGAGTAGGGATTGCCATGCAACGGATGCACTAGAGCTATAAGTATATGAAAGCTCAACAAAAGAAACTAAGTGAGTGTGCATCCAACTCACTTGCTCACGAAGACCTAGGGCATTTTGAGGAAGCCCGTCATTGGAATATTCAAGCCAAGTTCTATAATGAAAAATTCCCACTAGTATATGAAAGTGACATAATGAGAGACTCTCTATCATGAGGATCATGGTGCTACTTTGAAGCACAAGTGTGGTAAAAGGATAGTAACATTGTCCCTTCTCTCTTTTTCTCTCATTTTTTTGTTTGGGCCTTCTCTTTTTTTTGGCCTTTTTTCATTTTTCGTCCGGATTCTCATCCTGACTTGTGGAGGAATCATAGTCTCCATCATCCTTTCCTCACTTGGGACAATGCTCTAAAAATGATGATCATCACACTTTTTATTTTTCTTACAACTCAACAATTACAACTCAATACTTAGAACAAAATATGACTCTATATGAATGCCTCCGGCGGTGTACCGGGATATGCAATGAATCAAGAGTGACATGTATGAAAGAATTATGAACGGTGGCTTTGCCACAAATACGATGTCAACTACATGATCATGCTAGCAATATGACAATGATGGAGCGTGTCATAATGAACGGAATGGTGGAAAGTTGCATGGAAATATATCTCGGAATGGCTATGGAAATGCCATGATAGGTAGGTATGGTGGCTGTTTGAGGAAGGTATTTGGTGGGTGTATGATACCGGCGAAAAGTGTGCGGTATTAGAGAGGCTAGCAATGGTTGAAGGGAGTAAAGTGCGTATAATCCATGGACTCAACATTACATAAATAACTCATATACTTATTGCAAAAATCTAGAAGTTATCAAAGCAAAGTATGACACGCATGCTACTAGGGGGATAGATTGGTAGGAAAAGACCATCGCTCGTCCCCGACCGCCACTCATAAGGAAGACAATCAATAAATAAATCATGCTTCGACTTCATCACATAACGGTTCACCATACGTGCATGCTACAGGAATCACAAACTTTAACACATGCATTTCTCAAATTCACAACTACTCAACTAGCATGACTCTATTATCACCATCCTCATATCTCAAAACAATTATCAAGCATCAATTTTTTTCTTAGTATTCAACGCACTCAAAAGAAAGTTTTAGAAATCTTGAATACCAAGCATATTATTATTAAGCAAATTACCATGCTATTAAGACTCTCAAAATAATCTAAGTGAAGCATGAGAGATCAATAGTTTCTATAAAACAAATCCACCACCGTGCTCTGAAATATATAAGTGAGGCACTAGAGCAAAATTATATAACTCAAAAGATATAAGTGAAGCACATAGAGTATTCTATCAAATTCCAAATTATGTATGGCTCTCTCAAAAGGTGTGTACAGCAAGTATGATTGTGGTAGACTAACAAGCAAAGACTCAAATCATAAAAGACGCTCCAAGCAAAACACATACCATTTGGTGAATAAAAATATAGCTCCAAGTAAAGTTACCGATAGAAGTAGACGAAAGAGGGGATGCCTTCCGGGGCATCCCCAAGCTTTGGCTTTTAGGTGTCCTTATATTATCTTGGGGGTGCCATGGGCATCCCCAAGCTTAGGCTCTTGCCACTCCTTGTTCCATAATCCATCAAATCTTTACCCAAAACTTGAAAACTTCACAACACAAAACTTAAAGTAGAAAATCTCGTGAGCTCCGTTAGCGAAAGAAAACAAAAGACCACTTCAAGGTACTGTAATGAACTCATTATTTATTTATATGGGTGTTATACCTACTGTATTCCAACTTCTCTATGGATTATAAACTATTTTACTAGCCATAGATTCATCAAAATAAGAAAACAACACACGAAAATCAGAATCTGTCAAAAACAGAACAGTCTGTAGTAATCTGTAGCTAGCGCAAGATCTGGAACCCCAAAAATTCTAAAATAAATTTCTGGACGTGAGGAATTTATATATTAATCATATGCAAAAAGAATTAACTAAATATCACTTTCCAAATAAAAATGACAGCAGTTCTCATGAGCGCTAAAGTTTCTGTTTTTTACAGCAAGTTCAACAAGACTTTCCCCAAGTCTTCCCAACGGTTCTACTTGGCAAAAACACTAATTAAACACAAAAAACACAAACAAAACAGAGGCTAAATAAATTATTTATTACTAAACAGGAGCAAAAAGCAAGGAATAAAAATAAAATTGGGTTGCCTCCCAACAAGCGCTATCGTTTAACGCCCCTAGCTAGGCATAATAAGCAAGAATAGATCTAGGTATTGCCATCTTTGGTAGGCAATCCATAAGTGGCTCTCATGATAGATTCATATGGTAATTTTATTTTCTTTCTAGGGAAGTGTTCCATGCCCTTTTTTAATGGAAATTGGAATCTAATATTCCCTTCCTTCATATCAATAATTGCACCAACCGTTCTAAGGAAAGGTGTACCGAGAATAATAGGGCAAGAAGGATTGCAATCTATATCAAGAATGATAAAATCTACGGGCACATAATTCCTATTTGGCAAAATAAGAACATCATTAATTCTTCCCATAGGTTTCTTAATAGTGGAATCTGCAAGATGCAAGTTTAGAGAGCAATCATCAAAATCACGGAAATCTAGCAAATCACACAAAGTTTTGGGAATAGTAGAGACACTAGCACCCAAATCACACAAAGCATAAAACTCATGACCTTTAATTTTAATTTTAATAGTTGGTTCCCACACATCATAAATTTTTCTAGGGATAGAAATTTCCAATTCAAGTTTTTCTTCATAAGATTGCATCAAGGCATCAACGATATGTTTAGTAAACGCTTTATTTTGACTATAAGCATGAGGAGAATTTAGCACGGATTGCAACAAGGAAATACAATCAATAAAAGAGCAATTTTCATAGTTAAATTCCTTGAAATCCATAATAGTGGGTTTAGCAACATCTAGGATTTTAATTTCTTCAATCCCACTTTTATCAAATTTAGCATCAAGATCAACAAATTCCGAATTCTTAGAACGCCTTCCAGGTAAAGGTGGATCATATTCAGTACCATCATTATCAAGACTCATATTGCAAAACAAAGATTTAATAGGGGACACATCAATAACTTTTAGATCTTCATCATTATTTTCATAGGAACTAGAAGAACACGCTTTTATAAAGGCATCTTTCTTAGCACGCATCCTAGCGGTTCTTTCTTTGCACTCCTCAATGGAAATTATCATGGCTTTGAGAGACTCATTGATATCATGCTTAGGTGGAATAGATCTAAGTTTCAAAGAATCAACATCAAGAGCAATTCTATCAATGTTCCTAGCCAAATCATCAATCTTAAGCAATTTTTCTTCAATCATAGCATTAAAATTCTTTTGCGAGAAATAAATTCTTTAATATTAGATTCAAAATCAGAGGGCATATTATTATAATTTCCATAAGAATTGTTGTAGGAATTACCATAATTATTAGAAGGATTACTAGGATAAGGCCTAGGATTGAAATTTCCTCTATACGCATTGTTACCAAAATTGTTCCTACCAACAAAATTCACATCCATAGATTCATTATTATTCTGAATCAAAGTAGACAAGGGCACATCATTAGGATCAGAAGAAACACTTTTATTAGCAAATAATTTCATAAGTTGATCCATCTTTCCACTCAAAACATTGATTTCTTCTATCGCATGCACCTTTTTAGTAGATCTTTTAGTATGCCATTGAGAATAAATAACTATAATATTATCTAGGAGTTTAGTAGCTTCTCCTAAAGTGATTTCCATAAAAGTGCCTCCCGCGGCCGAATCTAAAAGATTTCTAGAAGCAAAATTCAATCTGGCATAAAAAATTTGTATAATCATCCACAAATTCAAACCATGAGTAGGGCAATTACGTATCATTAATTTCATTCTCTCCCAAGCTTGTGCAACATGTTCATGATCAAGTTGCTTAAAGTTCATAATATCGTTTCTAAGAGAGATGATCTTAGCGGGAGGAAAATACTTAGAGATAAAAGCATCTTTGCACTTGTTCCATGAATCAATACTATTTTTAGGGAAAGACGAAAACCAAGCTTTAGCACGATCTCTAAGCAAAAAAGGAAATAGCTTCAATTTAACAATATCATTATCGACGTCTTTCTTCTTTTGCATGTCACACAAATCAATGAAGCTATTAAGATGGGTAGCGGCATCTTCACTAGGAAGGACGGAGAACGGATCTTTCATGACAAGATTCAGCAAAGCAGTATTAATTTCACAAGATTCAACATCGGTAAGAGGAGCAATCGGAGTGCTAAGGAAATCATTGTTGTTGGTATTGGTGAAGTCACACAATTTAGTATTATCTTGAGCCATCGCGACAAACAAGCAAACTAACACACAAGCAAAAGAGGCAAATAGAGAAAGAGAGGGAGGATAGAGAGAGAGGGCGAATAAAACGGCAAGGGTGAATTGGGGGGAGAGGAAAACGAGAGGTAAATGACAAATAATGTAATGCGGGAGATAGGGATTGTGATGGGTACTTGGTATGTTGACTTTTGCACAGACTCCCCGGCAACGGCGCCAGAAATTCTTCTTGCTACCTCTTGAGCACTGCGTTGGATTTCCCCGAAGAGGAGAGCATGATGCAGCAAAGTAGCGTAAGTATTTCCCTCAGTTTTTGAGAACCAAGGTATCAATCCAGTAGGAGGCTACGCAAGAGTCCCTCGTACCTATACAAAAACAATAGCTCAATGCAACCAACGCGCTTAGGGGTTGTCAATCCCTTCACGGTCACTTACGAAAGTGAGATCTGATAGAGATGATAAATAATATTTTTGGTATTTTTGGTATAGAGATGCAAAGTAAAAAGTAAAAGCAAAGCAATAATAAAGTGATGGAGATTGATATGATGAGAAAGAGATCCAGGGGCCATAGGTTTCACTAGTGGCTTCTCTCAAGAGCATAAGTATTCTATGGTGGGTGAACAAATTACTATTGAGCAATTGACAGAATTGAGCATAGTTATGAGAATATCTAGGTATGATCATGTATATAGGCATCACGTCCGAGACAAGTAGACCGAAACGATTCTGCATCTACTACTATTACTCCACTCATCGACCGCTATCCAGCATGCATCTAGAGTATTAAGTTAAAAACAGAGTAACGCCTTAAGCAAGATGACATGATGTAGAGGGATAGTTTCATGCAATATGATAAAAACCCCATCTTGTTATCCTCGATGGCAATGATACAATACGTGCCTTGATGCCCCTTCTGTCACTGGGAAAGGACACCGCAAGATCGAACCCAAAGCTAAGCACTTCTCCCATGGCAAGAACAACCAATCTAGTAGGCCAAACCAAACTGATAATTCGAAGAGACTTGCAAAGATAACCAATCATACATAAAAGAATTCAGAGAAGATTCAAATATTATTCATAGATAGACTTGATCATAAACCCACAATTCATCGGTCTCAACAAACACACCGCAAAAAGAAGATTACATCGAATAGATCTCCACGAGAGAGGGGAGAACATTGTATTGAGATCCAAAAAGAGAGAAGAACCCATCTAGCTACTAACTATGGACCCGTAGGTCTGAAGTAAACTACTCACACTTCATCGGAGGGGCTTGAATGATGATGTAGAAGCCCTCCATGATCGATGCCCCCTCCGGCAGAGCTCCGGAACAGGCCCGAAGATGGGATCTCGTGGATACAAAAAGTTGCGGCGGTGGAATTAGGTTTTTGGCTCCGTCTCTGATCGTTTGGGGGTACATGGATATATATAGGAGGAAGAAGTACGTCGGTGAAGCTTTGAGGGGCCCACGAGCTAGGGGGCGCGCCCTAGAGGGGGGGCCTCCACCCTCGTGACTGCCTCATGGATTTCTTGACGGAGGGTCCAAGTCTCCTGGGTCTTATCTGATGAGAAAATCACGTTTCCGAAGGTTTCATTCCGTTTGGACTCTGTTTGATATTCCTTTTCTTCGAAACCCTAAAACAGGCAAAAAAACAGCAATTCTGGCTGGGCCTCTGGTTAATAGGTTAGTCCCAAAAAATAATATAAAAGTGGATAATAAAGCCCAATATTGTCCAAAATAGTAGATAATACAGCATAGAGCAATCAAAAATTATAGATACATTGGAGACGTATCAAATAGCTACACTACAAAGTTGTCATCAGGCATGTATTATGAGGTATCACCCTCGACACTCGATAGTAGCTCTGCAGAGTCGAGCAACAAAAGGGGTGTGATGTGATGTGAGGTGTCAGGTCTGGTCGTTGATCACGTTGATCGAGTCGTCGACGATGAAGCATGGACAACAAGGACAAGGTGGGGGTCACTGATGGATCAGTAACCAACCTATACTAAGCAGATTAGGATAAGCAGGTAGGTAACAATAAGCAGGTTACAAAAGCAAGCTATGCATCAGAATAGGAGCAATCAATAACAGTAGCAAAATCTAATGCAAGCATGAGAGAATGTAATGGGCGATAACAGGATGATCAAAGGGGGGCTTGCCTGGTTGCTCAGGCGAGAAGGAGGGGTCGTCGGTGACGTAGTCGATCACAGGGCATCAACAACGGTCTCGGGGTCTATCAGAGAGAAGAGGGGGAAGAAACAATAAATGCAGAGCAAACAGATGCATAACAGGACAGCAGGCAGAGCTAGACGTGTTCTAACGCGGTGCTACACGATACTAATGAAGGGGGATAACATCCCGGAAAGTTTTCCCGAAGTTTGCGTTTTCGGACAAGCGAATCGGAGGGGGAAGGTTGCATGTTCGTTATGATAGCGATATGTGACAGATGAACGGAGAGTGTATTCCAATTTGTCTTGTCATTCTGAGAAACTTTCATATATAAAACTTTTTCATCCGAGTTACGGATTATTTTCTATGATTTTTCAAAGATTTAACAATACCCGGAAAAATCCCTAAAATTTTGCCAAGTCTGAGAATTTGTCAGTTTTAAACACCTTTTAGCTGTTTTCAAAAGGCTACAACTATGGATCTGTACCTCCAATGATTTTGTGCCTTAATTTTGAGCATTTTTCTGTGATCTACATGTTAGTACGGATTACATGCATATTAGAGTTCATTTGCTTGATCATCAATAACACTAAAGTAGTTATGAAAATAAAGTTGTTTTTCGGTTTTTCTGGTAACAGAACATAGAACTTTGTGATTTTCGTAGGAATTAATCCACACATCGAAAGGATTTGGTCCATTGGGGTAAAATGGAGTTTGCCAAGTATACCATCTACTCATATTTTTCTTAGCCTTGTTAACAGTTGTTTAACCACAGTTTTGAGGTTGTTTAGAGGGCTAGCCAGTGTAGAAATACAAAAGCAAGCTAGCGTAGCTACAGTAACATTCAGCAGTAGCAGTACATTCAGCAGAGCAGCAACGGCATGCACACGCGCTAGGTGCGGCGCTGCATGGTGTGCGTGTGTTGCAAGGCTGTGGTGAGGCGCGCGGGCGAATGATGCACCAGCGTGGGGTGGGCACGGGCGAGGGCGGCAGTCAGCGGGTGACAGGGCAGTGGTTGATTACCCACAAGTATAGGGGATCACAACAGTTTTCGAGGGCAGAGTATTCAACCCAAATTTATTGATTCGACACAAGGGGATCCAAAGAATATTCTCAAGTATTAACAGTTGAGTTGTCAATTCAACCGCACCTGAAAGACTTAATATCTGCAGCAAAATATTTAGTAGGAAAGTAACATGGAAGTAACGGTAACGGTGGCAAAAGTAACAGTATTGGTTTTGGAGTGATTGTAACAGTGGCAACGGAAAAATAACTAAGCAAAGATCAATATGTGAAAAGCTCGTAGGCAATGGATCAGTGATGGATAATTATGTCAGATGCGATTCCTCATGCAACAGTTATAACATAGGGTGACACAGAACTAGCCCCAGTTCATCAATGTAATGTAGGCATGTATTCCGAATATAGGCATACATGCTTATGGAAAAGAACTTTCATGACATCTTTTGTCCTACCCTCCCGTGGCAGCGGGGTCCTATTGGAAACTAAGGGATATTAAGGCCTCCTTTTAATAGAGTACCGGAACAAAGCATTGACACTTAGTGTCGGATGTGGGGTTCTGGCAAACCCTTAAGGTTTGAACACTGGGGTGCGCACGAAGTCTCTTCCTCCCATCGATCTATGCCCTAGCTCGTTAAGATCTCGCGGACGAACTCTACGAACTCGCAACATAGAAAGACACATGATTTATACTAGTTCGGGCCACCGTTGTGGTGTAACACCCTACTCAAGTGTGGTGGTGGTGGATTGACTCTTGGGCTGATGATGAACAATACAAGGGGAAGAACAACCTCCTGAGGTTGAGGTGTTCTTGTGCGTGGCTAACTTGTGTGGGTGAGAGAGCGATCTAAGATGCCGTCTCCTTGCCCCTCTTTTTCTATGGTGGTGGCTAGCCCTACTTATAGAGGCCCTGGTCCTCTTCCCAAATATTGAGCGGGAAGGGAGCCAACAACGGCGGGCTAATTTGAAGGGGGACAGCTAGTACAAGCTATCCTGACAAAAGGTGGTCTGCGCCTGCGAAAGGCTCTGGTGGTGACGCCGTCTTGGGCTCCACGATAACCTCCGTCTTGTCGTCCTTCTGGTCTTGGTCTTGTTGCACCAAAATGGCAACCTTTGCCTGATCCCTCGGTACTCCTTGCCTGTGCTAGTTTCCTTAGCACCAAAGAGGAAACAAGGACGCTGCGTGTGCTGGCGCCCGCCTGGTGTCGATCATCATGGCTCACGTCACGAGAGCCTCGTGAGGTTCGCCTCGCCTTGAATCTCAGCTCCTTGTGAGCCTGCCTAACTAGGCCGCTCCATACGAGGTCTCGTTTCGTCCTCCTCGCGAGGCTTGGCCCCTCACGAGGGTCTTGGATGCCTTGTTGATGAAGATGGGCCGTACGGCCTGCTGGCTTAGCCACGCAGCGGGCCGCAGGCAGGCAAGTCTGGGGACCCCCGTTCCCAGGACGCCGACAGTAGCCCCCGGGCCCAAGGTGCACTCGGGCTTGGCTTCGAGGCGAAGCCAAAGGCCAAGTACGGAGCGCCGCGGGCCCCAAAAGCCTGCGGCCTTGATTGACACGTGGCGGTTGATTGGTCGTGGGCGTCTCCGCTTCCCCATGCTGCCTTGGCGACTGCACGACTTGACGAGTCCCTAGTATATCCAGGATGCCCTCTTCCTCACGAGGTGCTCATTTCCTCGTGCCCATCTTGCCTTGGTGGCCTGCGTCTGCTGGGGAACTGTGAAAGCTCGTTAGGAACTACGTTAAAAGATTTGCCGTTCGCCCTGGCCCTGGCCTGGCGCCTTGTATCACGGTACCCATGGGGCACGGACTAGGAGAGGCGTGCCAGCTTTTGGGCTCGAACGAGGGTGGCTCGCGAGAAGGCAGAGAAGAGAGAAAATGCTCGCGAGGGCACCTGCCCAGCCCCCTCATGAGGCATGCGAGAGAGAGAGAGAGAGAACACGAGCTAACCCGAGCCGGAAAAACGCAGCGAGAAGCGAGAGGGTCAACTCAGCAAGAAATGCCAAAAGCAAATTTTAGATTAAGGAAAAGGGAGCCAAATACGGAAAGCAAATGAAAAGCCGCGTCCGGCACCTAATCTAGTCTTCAAGTCTTCTC
This sequence comes from Triticum aestivum, assembly GCF_018294505.1. NCBI lineage: Eukaryota > Viridiplantae > Streptophyta > Magnoliopsida > Poales > Poaceae > Triticum > Triticum aestivum. The sequence continues at coordinate 491,134,538 of NC_057809.1, read as the reverse complement.
ACCAGCGCGGAGCTAAGTGTTGTCCACTAGGCGTGGGCCGGAGCCCTAGGGCCTGAGGCCGGCACCCCTGAGACTCCGGGGCGTGTACAACCCCAACTCATTATTACGTGAGAGTGTCACGGGCGGCGATTCTTCACAGGCACCGGGCCTTCTTCACAGGCTCTGGGCCTTTCTTCTTAGGCTCTGGGCCTTGCTTCACAGGCTCTGGGACTTACTTCGTAGGCTCCGGGCCTTGCTTCTCAGCCTCTGGGCCTTGCTTCTCAGACTCTGGGCCTTGCTTTATGGGTAAAACCTTCGGAGGTGCTGGATGTTCCAGGCGTTTTGGACTGGTACTCCGTCTTGTGTCTCCAGGCGCACGGCGCCAGGCCTGGAGATGTGGACGACCTTGAACGGGCCCTCCCACATTGGTGAAAGCTTATGCAGCCCTTCCCTGGAGAGGACCCGCCTCAGGACTAGGTCTCCCGTCTCAAGTGTCCTGGAGCGGATGTTGCGGCAGTGGTATCGCCGCAGTGCTTGCTGGTACCTCGCCGCCCGCGGCGTCGCTCCGCGGCAATGTTCCTCCACTAACACGAGGTCCATCCCCCGCATGGTGTCCTGCAGCATTTCTCGAACGCCAGGACCCGTGCGGAGCGATGTTTGACCTCGTGATGGAGGACCGCTTCGGCTCCGTAGACGAGGAAGAATGGAGTCTCACCCGTTGGCTTGGTGGCAGTGGTCCGGATGGACCACAGTACGGACTGGAGCTCGTCGTGCCAGCCCCTGCCGCAGGCCTCCAGCTTGTTCTTGAAGGTCCTGGTCTTGAGGCCCCTCAGGACCTCCACGTTAGTGTAACAGCCTGGATTTTTGGCCTTTTCTTTTTCCTTTGATTTTCTGGGATTTTCTGTTTTGATTTGCTTTTCCATGGCTATGAGGGTCTGAAACTTGGGAAGATCATGTCTTCCTAGGTTTTCTAGTGGCTTATCACCCTCATCATCATCTCAAGATCTTCTCATTTCCATCCTTGACCTAACCCAAAATTCTTTTGCTGGTAATATTCCTTTTCTGATAAAGGAATAACCCTTAAAACCCTAGGTTGTGAAGCAACCTATATTTCTATCACTCCTAAAAATTCCCAAATAATTCTCATAAATTGTTTGGGGTCATATCTTCCTCAAGTATGGCAAAATATTTCATTGCCATGTTCAAAAATAATCCTCCCATAATTCTTTTCCTATTCTGCCCTAAATGGCACTTTGCATAGGAAGTGCTATTTATATTTGCTTGATTGACCCCAAACTTCCTGGACATCTTTTCCTGTCCATATCATTGGCTCATGCCAAAATTCAGCTCAATTTGCCTAGTAAATATTTTTCAGGAATTTTCCAAAGTTTCTGTCCAGGAAGGAACTTTGTGAAGGAGCTATATTCTAGGCATATCCAAATGAGTTGCAATTTTGCAGGGTCTTTCCTAGGGTCCAATAATGACTCTCCACCAAATATTAGCTCATGTAACTCATCTATGTGAGCCTAACTCCAAATCTTAGTTTCTGGTCAGATTTTCAGTTTGTGAAGCTGCCATATTTTATATTGCTTCAATTGAGCTGAAACTTTACCAGGACAAGATTCTACCTATATCAACTACTCCCAACAAGTTTTACCTCAATTAGTTGATGCAATTACCCTGTGTAATTTTTCCAAGTTTCTGTCCAGAATGAAGCTTTGTGAAGCAAGTGCCACTTTGGTATTTCCAAATGGCATGAAAGTTTTACAGAAGCTTCTTATAATCATAAAACCCCTCTCTGCCAAATTTCAGCTCACAGAGATCCAGTATGAGAGTGCATCATCCAAATCCCCAATTCTGGCCACTTTTGCAGTTTCTACTGCAACCACCATCTAAACTCCTCCTCTTAGTCTCCGTTTTGGTGATCAGCATCAACTTAGTGTGTGATCATCGCCAGACAAACTCTTTACCTTGTTACCCTGCTGTTTTAACCACAGAAAGTTACAAACACCTTGTTACTGAATTACTTTTGGAGCTAAGTGCAAATCTCTTCTTTCCCCTGGACCGATTTATTTCTTCAGTTGGACTAAGGGCACCAGGGTCCATCACTGGACATGGTTGGCCACGCCAAAGAGCGCCTCTTGTGCCAGTGAGCGTGGTGATCACGCTTGCGTCTTGGCTGCAGGCATGCTCTGGCTTGTTCCGGCCACTATGCTCGTCTCCTCCCTCCTCGTCTCGACCTCAATTCGTGTCCTGGAGCTTCCCCGTGATCGACTGCATCGCCCTGGATCGATGCCTCGTCGTGGTTCACCTTGAATGCGTCGAAAACGTCTTGCCCGTGCCATGCCCCTGCCCGCCATTAAAGCTTGGTCGGGAGCTCGCCCGTGAGCTCGAGAAGCCTCTACCGCGCCTATATAAGGACCCCCGAACCCCTCTGCACCTCACCATCCTCTCCCCGTTCCTCCTTCCCCACCGGAGTGCCTCTCCTCGCCGTTTTCTTCTTCGGCCACCACCGGAGTTCGTCTCCATTCCGGCCACCGCATCCCCCCTCTCCTCCTCCCAAGCCCTCCACTACCTTCCTATACTTCCCTCGGTTCGCCCCAACCCCTTGCCCCTTGCCGGAGAGCCCCGTGGCTGCGCCTCCCGGAGCTTGGCCGTCGCCGTTGCTCTCGGTCACCACACCGACCGAGTCCATCCGAGCCTCCTCTCTCCCTCCCGACTCCACCACCGTCCTCCCCATGCTCCTCTGAGTCGTCCCACCCACTTGTCCCTCGCCGGAGTTGCCCACATCGCCAAAGACCACCGCCAGCCGCCGGCCTCTGTCTCTCCTCGGTCCTCCTCCGCCCCGCGTCCTCCTCTCCTTCCCGGGGCCGTCCGACCCTCTGGACGGACGCGCCACGCGGGGCCGCCCCCTGGCTGGAGCTGGCATGGACTGGCCGCCCCAGCGCCGGCAGCGCCCCTGTCATCCTCCTCTGCTTCCTGTCGTGGCCAGGCACGGGAGGAAGAAGAAGACAGGGGGAGGAGAGAGAAGGATAAGGTGGGCCCCGCGTGTCATCCTCTGCCCGTTGACCCCGCCACTGCCATGTCACGTAAGTGGAAACACATTTGCCCGAGTACATCTTCTTCCAATGAAATTGTATTTCGTTTCTACTTCGGCCTGAAGTACGTTTTCTAAGTCAGAAAGCGTATTTTCCGAAATATGTTTTTGTCTTATCCACTCAGGGACCCGTTGGTGATAAAATTTTCACAGATTGGTCCCTGTTCTTCCAACCTTCACAACTTTTCAACCGTAACTCCGATTGAGGTGAAACCAGCGCTCACTTCTTCGTATCGTCGAGCTCTATCTTTTGCTAACATTTTCACTAGGTGATTTCACAGTGAAAATGACCATTTTGCCCTTGCCTCTAATCAGCCCCTTCCGAGAACGTACCGTCCGACGTTTCGTTCCACGGCTTCACCGCACTTCTTCCTGGAGTCTCCGTCACCCCAGGCAAGCCACAATACCCACTTGCATGATAGTCATGCAGTAGCCATTGTTTTCAACTTGAATATTTCTTAAATGATTGCTTGTTTAAAATATGGTTATCATTGTTTCGGAAATGCTTTTGGGATTGTGCTTACTTGTTTGTTATGTTGTTATGCACCTGTTTATCCTGCCCTGCTAGTTGCTAGTATTGCTTTCATATTTCCATGCTAGATAGTAGTACATGTTGGGTTGGTCATGCTCTTCGGTGCATGACTAACGTCGGTTACCGAGTACTGTTAATAGGCATTGTTCCGTTGTTGTTAGTTGGTTAAGTATTACTCAGTGATATTATTGATGAGTTCTTGCATGTTATTTATGGTTGATGATAATGGTCATGTTATGCTATGAGTAGTGTTGCACTTGTAATATTTATGCTCCTCATTATGTCACGTTTAGTTGGAGATTATTTCATAGTTGATGTGGTGGATAGTTATGTTGCATCCCGTGATTATGTTGATATCATGCTCATGCATTGTAATTGCATCATGTTGTTTTATCATGGCTCAGCATTTTGCATTCAAGTTTAACCGGATTTAATTGAACTTAAAGAACTGTTGGTTGAGTCATGGTGCCGCCAGATCGAAACTGGCCAGTGCAACCACACTTACCGGATGGGTAAGGTCCTAACTAGGTCTATTGTCGTGCATCTCGCCGGTGCCTCCAAGTAGGGAAGGTTACGGGCGTGCGGTACCCTGGCCCGGTAAGCAGACATAACCTTGTGTGCCCGTTGTTTTTAGTTTTATGGATCCGGTCCCCGTGAGGGAGTTTTGACCATGACGGTGGTCGGGGTGTCTTTGGTAGACACGGGGCCACCCAGGACTAGCCCAGTTGGGAGTGGGTCGGAGTGGCCGGGAGAGTGTCACGTCAGTAGATCAGTTTTGTCGGAATGCCGTTGGTCCACCCGAATGGGAGTGTGAGGCCATGGGTTCCGTGGTGTGGGTATAGTGTGCTACCTCTGCAAAGTGTATATTAAATCTATCGGTAGCCGCGCCCGCGGATAAGGACCCAGTTCGTGTCGGTCCCACCGTGAGTCAACAGTATTAATAATAACTTGATTAATGACAACCCCGGTTCCATGATGAAATAAGTTGGTGGTGATCACCGTAAGGATCACGAGTTACTTTGGTGGTGATCGCCGTAAGGATCACGAGTTACTTTGGTGATGATCACCATAAGGATCATGAGTTACTTTGGTTGTGATCGACGTAATGATCACCGTGGTATCGAGGATACCGAGTTGTTGGATATTCGTGATGTTGTGTGAGAAATCATGGGTAAAGATCAAGCTCCTTGTGGTCATTTAATGATTACTACGGTATTTTTTATACCAAGCTTGATTTGATCCTGAGATGATCGTGTAATGTCTGAGGTGGATAAGTGATGCACGTGATGGTTACGAGATAACCCGAGCAGAATAATTGGTGCATATAGTGTCATCATGTTGCATGCTAGTATCGTCAGATTTATATGTTCATGCTATGCTCATATTGTTCTAGCTGTATCAGGTTCATATTGCCTTTGGATTCTTAGTGGATATTTTCATGATGGTATCTGGTATTATTTGGAGTATTACTTTGGATATCATGTGCTCATGTCATGTTGTTATAATGATCTCATGTTAATTCCTGTTTAACCTGTAACTGCCATGCTGTTGTTTGTCTTGAATGCTTCTGGTTATTGTGAGCTTGCAAGTACATTCAATGTACTGACCTGGCGTGTCATGCCAGCTTGCAGGTCGTGCCTGGATTGCTTGCTTGTTTGGTGTTGTTCCTGTGTTCGCGAGCTAGGATAAATGTTCCAGCCACAGTCCCTGATGATTGGAGTCCATCATCGTCGTTCGTTGTTCCGCTGCCAGTAGTTGCTCCGCTGCTTCAAGTATTATGCTGCTTGTATAGAGCAACCGTGGTTGGCGTAGTGTCGCCATGCCGGTGTTATTCATTGTAATATCGGAACCCTTGTAATCATATTCGTGTTGTAATAGAGAGCTGGTTTGTTCTATGCTAAGCAGTGACGTATTCCAGAAGACTTCACCTCGATCTCTAGGATGGAATACGGGGCATTCTGGTTTTCTCTGAGCTGGGGTGCCACAGCTAGCACGTTCGGCCTGGCCATTGCTCCTGGGGTGGGCCACTGAAGCGTAGCAGATCTGCGTTCCAAGGTTAGCACAGTAGGTTTTGAAGAGGTTGCTAGTAAACTGCGAACCGTTATCTGTGATGATGCGGTTGGGGACCCCGAAGCGGCTCACGAGGCCCTTGATGAACTTGACAGCAGCGCCGGCTGGAATGGTACGGATGGGTTCCACTTCCGCCCACTTGGTGAACTTGTCGATGGCGACGTAGAGGTAATGGTAGCCCCCTGGCGCCCAAGGGAACGGGCCTATGATATCCAGCCCCCAGACTGTGAACGGCCATGTGAGCGGGATAGTTTGAAGGCCCTGAGCTGGTTGATGGATTTGCTTGGCGTGGAATTGGCAGGCTTCGCAAGACTTCACCAGCTCGGCTGCGTCGTTGAGTGTTGTAGGCCAGTAGAATCCACTGCGGAACACCTTGCCGACGAGGGTCCGTGATGACGAGTGGTGTCCGCAGTCCCCGCCGTGTATGTCAATCAGCAACTCCCTTCCTTGGTCACTGGATATGCAGCACAGTGTGACATCGTTCGGTCATTTCCTATATAACTCGCCGTCTTGGATACAGTATGTCGTGGCTTGTCGGGCCACGTGCTCCGCCTCCTCTTCCTTTTCCGGCAACGTCCCGTGCGTTAAGTACTCCTTGAATTCCTTGGTCCAGCATTCCTCCTGAGGTTCGAGCGCCAAGAGCAGTCGAGCTCCGAAGGTCGGTCCACAGGTCGGGGCTCCCATGGCCGGGGGCTGGGGGAGCTCCTCCCGAGGCTGGGTCATGCTTGAAAGAGGTGGCGCAACTGATGGCTTGAAGAGCCGCTCCTCAAAGATGCCCGGCTCCTGCGGTTGCCGCTTGGATGCTCTCCGGGCAATGTCGTCGGCTTCCTCGTTGGTGCCCCGGGGTACGTGCTGCAGCTCTAGGCCCGAGAACTGTTTCCCCATATTGCGCACCTCCACGAGGTAGGCCTCCATATGCTCATACTTCGGCTCGTACACCTTGTTGGAGAAGTTGACGAGGAGTTGTGAGTCGCCTCTGATAGTGAGGCGCTTCACCCCTAGGGCCGCTGCGGCCTTCAGACCAGCTATGAGGCCTTTGTACTCCACGATGTCATTGGAGACCTTCTCGTCGTGCTGAAAGCAGAGCTGCATGGCGTAGTAGAGCTTGTCCTGGGTGGGCGATATTAGCACTGCTCCAGCCCCCGTGCCCTGGTGTGCGAAGGCGCCATCGAAATGCATGACCCAACCATCCGGAGCCTCACTTCCTGGGGAGGTGGACCGGTCTTCTCCTTCCTCAAGTGTCGGGGCATCCGTCCATTCTGACACAAACTTAGCGAGTGCGCCCCCCTTGATGACCCTGGTAGTGCTGAACTCCAACTGGAATGCTTGCAACTCGATGTTCCACTCTGCGCCCCTTCCGGCTGAGTTAGGGCTCCTAAGTATCCTTTCTAGTGGGTAGGCTGAGACGACCTTGATGGGGTGGCCCTGGAAGTAGTGTCGCAGCTTGCGTGAGGCCACCAGGAGTGCGAGCAGGAGCTTCTGGGGCATGGGGTAGCGTGCTCTCGCGTCTCGTAGTACGGTGCTGACAAAGTACACCGAGTGTTTAACGAGGGCTGGCATGCTGTCGAGGCTCGGGTCCTGCGGAGATCGGGACATATCCTGAGGTGGAAGGGTCCCTGAGACCCTGGTGTCCTCAGGAGCTTCTGCGACGCCGCCCTGCTAAGCTTGGCCTTCCACCACTAATGCCTCTGTTGCGCCTTCCTGACCCCGCGCTACATCAGCCTTGAGGGTCTGCGGCGGGCTCATGTCCTCGATAGCCTTGACCTTCTCCGGGTTTGCCTCGATCCCCCTGTGGGATACAAGGAATCCCAGCAGCTTGCCAGAGGGGACACCGAACACGCACTTCTCCGGGTTGAGCCATAAGTTCACTTGGCGCAGGCTCTAGAAGGTCTCCTCCAAGTCTTCAATCAATGTCCTTGCCTCGCGAGACTTGACCACTATGTCATCGATGTAAGACTTGGCGTTCCTCCCGAGCTGCCGCCCCAGAGCGATGTGCATCAACCGCCGAAAAGTCGCACCCGCGTTGCGCAGCCCGAAGGGCATGCAAGTGTAGCAGTACACCCCACATGGTGTCAGGAAGGCCGTCTTCTCCACATCTTCCAGCGCCATCTTGATTTGATGTACCCTGAGAACGCGTCCAGGAAGCATAGCAGGTCACACTCGGCGGTGTTGTCAACAATCTGGTCGATGCGCGGGAGTGGGAACGGGTCTTGAGGGCAGGCTTTGTTAAGATTGGTGAAGTTGACGCACATCCGTTCCTTCGCGCCTTTTTTCGGCACCACGACAGGGTTCGCCAGCCATTTGGGGTACCGAACCTCTCGGATGGCACCTGCCGCTTCCAGCTTGCGTGTCTCTTGGACGATGAAGGCCTGCTTATCAGTGGATTGCCGTCTCACTCGCTGCTTCACGGGGCGGACGTTGAGGCATACCCTTAGATGATGCTGGATCACCTCCCTCGGGACCCCTACCAGCTGATTTGGCTCCCACGCGAATATCTCCTTGTTCGCATGCAAGAACCTCACCAGAGCTTCTTCTTGTTCCGGTAGAGACTGGCTCCTATGGTAAAGGTGGCTCCTGAAGGCCCGTCCTCACTGACCAGTACCTGCTTGGTTTCCGCCTTGTCTTGGGTGAACAACTGCTTCTTCTTGGTGGGCACGACTGATAACCCACAAGTATAGGGGATCGCAACAGTTTTCGAGGGTAAAGTATTCAACCCAAATTTATTGATTCGACACAAGGGGAGCCAAAGAATATTCTCAAGTATTAGCAGCTGAGTTGTCAATTCAACCACACCTGGAAACTTAATATCTGCAGCAAAGTGTTTAGTAGAAAAGTAATATGATAGTAGTGGTAACGATAGCAAAAGGTAACAATAGTAAAAGTAATGTTTTTGGTATTTTGTAGTGATGATAGCAATAGCAACGGAAAAGTAAATAAGCAAAGAACAATATATGGAAAGCTCGTAGGCAATGGATCGGTGATGGAGAATTATGCTGGATGCGGTTCATCATGTAACAAACATAACCTAGGGTGACACAGAACTAGCTGCAGTTCATCAATGTAATGTAGGCGTGTATTTCGAATATAATCATACATGCTTATGGAAAAGAACTTGCATGCCATCTTTTGTCCTACCCTCCCGTGGCAGCGGGGTCCTAACGGAAACTAAGGGATATTAAGGCCTCCTTTTAATAGAGTACCAGAACAAAGCATTAACACATAGTGAATACATGAACTCCTCAAACTACGGTCATCACCGGTAAGTATCCCGATTATTGTCACTTCAGGGTTAACGGATCATAACACATAATAGGTGACTATAGACTTGCAAGATAGGATCAAGAACTCTCATATATTGATGAAAACATAATAGGTTCAGATCTGAAATCATGGCACTCGGGCCCTAGTGACAAGCATTAAGCATAGAAAATTCATAGCAACATCAATCTCAGAACATAGTGGATACTAGGGATCAAACCCTAACAAAACTAACTCGATTACATGATAGATCCCATCCAACCCATCACCGTCCAGCAAGCCTACGATGGAATTACTCACGCACAGCGGTGAGCATCATGAAATTGGTGATGGAGGATGGTTGACGATGATGATGGTGATGGATTCCCCTCTCCGGAGCCCCGAACGGACTCCAGATCAGCCCTCCCGACAGGTTTTAGGGCTTGGCGGCGGCTCCGTATCGTAAAACGCGTGAATCCTTCTCTCTGATTTTTCTCTCCCTGAAACCAAATATATAGAGTTGGAGTTGAGGTCGGAGGAGCTCCAGGGGGCCCACGAGGTAGGGGGGCGCGCCCTAGGGGGCAGGCGCGCCCCCACCCTCATGGACAGGTGGTGGCCCCCTGGCCTTCATCTTTTGCAAGGATTTTTTATTATTTCCGAAAAGTTGTTCCGTGAAGTTTCAGGTCATTCCGAGAACTTTTGTTTCTGCACATAAATAACACCATGGTAATTCTACTGAAAACAGCGTCAGTCCGGGTTAGTTCCATTCAAATCATGCATGTTAGAGTCCAAATCAAGGGCAAAAGTGTTTGGAAAAGTAGATACGACGGAGACGTATCAACTCCCCCAAGCTTAAACCTTTTCTTATCCTCAAGCAATTCAGTTGATAAACTAAAAGTGATAAAGAAAAACTTTTACAAACTCTCTTAGTTCTTGTTGTAAATATGTAAAGCCAACATTCAAGTTTTCAGCAAAGATTATAACTAACCACATTCACAATAATGCTTAGGTCTCAAGTTTACTCATATCAATGGCATAATCAACCAGCGAGCAATAATAATAAATCTTGTCTGACAACACTTTCTCAAAACAATCATAATATGATATAACAAGATGGTATCTTGCTAGCCCTTTCTGAGACCGCAAAACATAAATGCATAGCACCTTTAAAGATCAAGGACTGACTAGACATTGTAATTCATGGTAAAAGAGATCCAGTCAAGTCATACTCAATGTAAACTAACAGTAATGAATGCAAATGACAGCGGCACTCTCCAACTGGTGCTTTTTAATAAGAGGAGGATGACTCAAAATGAAAGTAAATAGATAGGCCTTTCGTAGAGGGAAGCATGGATTTGTAGAGGTGCCAGAGCTCGGTTTTGAAATAGAGGTGAATAATATTTTGAGCGGTATACTTTCATTGTCAACATAACAACCAAGAGATGGCGATATCTTCCATGCTACACACATTATAGGCGGTTCCCAAACAGAATGGTAAAGTTTATACTCCCCCTTCCACCAACAAGCATCAATCCATGGCTTGCTCGAAACAACGAGTGCCTCCAACTAACAAGAGTCCCAGGGGGAGTTTTGTTTGCAATTATTTTGATTTGATTTGCATAAAGCATGGGACTGGGCATCCCGGTAACCAGACGCTTTCTCGTGAGTGAGGAGCGGAGTCCACTCCTCGTGAGAATAACCCGCCTAACATGGAAGATACAGACAGCCCTAGTTGATACATGAGCTATTCGAGCATACAAAACAGGATATTAATTTGAAGGTTATGAGTTTGGCACATACAAATTTACTTGGAATGGCAGGTAGATACCATATATAGGTAGGTATGGTGGACTCATATGGAATAACTTTGGGGTTTATGGAGTTGGATGCACAAGTAGTATTCCCGCTTAGTACAGGTGAAGGCTAGCAAAAGACTGGGAAGCGACCAGCTAGAGAGCGACAATAGTCATGAACATGCATTAAAATTAATCAACACCGAATGCAAGCATGAGTAGGATATAATCCACCATGAACATAAATATCGTGAAGGCTATGTTGATTTTGTTTCAACTACATGTGTGAACATGCGCCAAGTCAAGTCACTTAAATCATTCGGAGGAGGATACCACCCTATCATACCACATCCCAACCATTTTAATAGCATGTTGGCACGCAAGGTAAACCATTATAAGCTCCTAGCTAATCAAGCATGGCACAAGAAACTATGATCTCTAGTTGTCATTGCAAACATGTTTATTCATAATAGGCTGAATCAGGAACGATGAAGTAATCATATTTACAAAAACAAGAGAGGTCGAGTTCATACCAGCTTTTCTCATCTCAGTCAGTCCATCATATATCGTCATAATTGCCTTTCACTTGCACGACCGAATAGTGTGAATAATAATAATAGTGCACGTGCATTGGACTAAGCTGGAATCTGCAAGCATTCAGTAAACAGGAGAAGACAATGCAATATGGGCTCTTTTGTCAGATCAACAATAATGCATATAAGAGCCACTTCAACAATTTAATTATGGTCTTCTCCTATCGACCCCCGAAGAAAAGAAAAGAAATAAAACTATTTACACGGGAGAGCTCCCAACAAGTAAAAGAAGAACATGAAATCTTTTTGGGTTTTCTTTTTAATTAGTACAACAAGCATGGAAAGTAAACTAATTAAAAGCTACAACCAATTTTTTGGTTTTTCTTAAGGTTTATTAAACACACAAGAAGTAAGCATAAAAGGGAAAATAAACTAGCATGGATGATACAATGAAAAAGTATGAGCACCGACATCTAACAATGAGTGTGTGAACATAAATGTAATGTTGATGAGAAATATGTACTCCCCCAAGCTTAGGCTTTTGGCCTAAGTTGGTCTATGACCACGGCTGGCCTGGCGGAGATCCATAATAGTAGTCGGGGTCGTACTGCGATGAAGAAGACTCTGATTGCCACTGGTTGGCAATCATCTCTGGATCCCCCTGGTAATTAGACTGTCGTGGAGGATCAACTTGTGGTTCCGGCTCTGGCTCTGCAGCTGATGTAGGGTTCCGATAGGCATGAATAGCCTCTAACGGAACAAGGTACTGGCCTACAGATAAATTAAAAAAGGAAGGAGTAGGCAGGGTAATAGTCTCAGGATGATGTTTATCAAAGAACAATTTGTATTTAAGCTCTCCTTCCCTATTCTTAACAATAAAATCATGTGCCACCATACTCTTATAATCTAAATAAACACGAGGCAACACTTTTTCTTCCTTCTCATAATGCCTAATAGGTATATTAAAATGTGCAGCTAGGCGTGAAGCATAGATGCCTCCAAAGATGGGGCCCTTTGTATGGTTCAGACTTAACCGTTTAGCAATAATGCCGCCCATACTAACAGAGTTATCACTGAATAAACCGTGGAGCAAAATAATAATATCAGGAACACTAAGGTTTCCACAGCTTCCGCGACCGATTAAACAATGACTAGCAAATAATGCAAAATAGCGTAAAACAGGAAAATGTATGCTAGTGACTCGTGCATCGGAAACCTTCCTCGTTTCCCCTACAGTGATGATATCAATAAACCCATCCACATTGCTGCGATGTGGTTCCTCTGTCATGCCCTTGAAAGGGACCAAACAAACCCGACAAAAATCATAAAGTGACATCTCCTTATGCTCATCATATAAGTAAAACTCCACCGTAGGTGGTGAGCTCCTAGAATGGAAATGAAAGTTTTGCACAAAGATATTTGTGAGTAAGAGATACTGATCGCGTTGGTCGTGGAGGAAAGCGGTGAGGCCTGCATTCTTAGCCAATTCATAAAAATCTTCATAAATCCCGGCCGCTCTCAAGAAATCATCGGAAGGCCATTCACACGATCGAACCTCCGTGATGCGAGGCAGATTATACTTGGGCTTCTGTGCCTTTTCCTTCGAGCTTCGGCTCGATGAGCCCCTCAAAAGTCTCTTCATTATTTTCAAGGAACAATCTCCCCAAGCAGTTTTGTGAGAGGTGCTTTGAGCAAGGAGATCGAAAATGGCAGCAAAATGAGCTTGGACTCGAGTTTAAGTTGGATATTCGTGTTTGGGGGAGGAAGAAGGAGTGTGTGGGTGAAAGGATGAGTGGAGCAGGGCCACCATGGGCCCACGAGGTAGGGGGCGCGCCCAGGGGGTAGGGCGCGCCCACCACCCCCGTGGCCAGGTGGATGACCCCCCTGCTGTGTTCTCAGTGCCAAATATTCTCAAATATTCCAGAAAAAATCATATTTAAATTTCGGGGCATTTGGAGAACTTTTATTTTCGGGGTATTTTTATATTGCACGGATAATCAGATAACAGACAGAAAAATACTATTTTTATTTTATTTAATATAAATAACAGAAAGTAAAAGTGGGGTACAGAAGGTTGTGCCTTCTAGTTTCATCCATCTCATGATCATCAAAAGGAATCCACTAACAAGGTTGATCAAGTCTTGTTAACGAACTCATTTCGAATAACATGGAACTAGAGAAATTTCGAATAACACTATGTTACCTCAATGGGGATATGCACATCCCCAATAATAGGAATATCATATTTCTTCTTGACAGTAGGAAGAGGAAATTCAAAACCTCCAAATATAATCGATGGGATTTTTCCAATAGAGTTGATACTATGAACTTGAGGTTGTTTCCTCGGAAAGTGTACCGTATGCTCATTACCATTAACATGAAAAGTGACATTGCCTTTAGTGCAATCAATAAAAGCCCCTGCAGTATTCAAAAAGGGTCTTCCAAGAATAATAGACATACTATCGTCCTCGGGAATATCAAGAATAACAAAGTCCGTTAAAATAGTAACGTTTGCAACTACAATAGGCACATCCTCACAAATACCGACAGGTATAGCAGTTGATTTATCAGCCATTTGCAAAGATATTTCAGTAGGTGTCAACTTATTCAAATCAAGTCTATGATATAAAGAGAGAGGCATAACACTAACACCGGCTCCAAGATCACATAAAGCAGTTTTAACATAGTTTCTTTTAATGGAGCATGGTATAGTTGGTACTCCTGGATCTCCAAGTTTCTTTGGTATTCCACCCTTAAAAGTATAATTAGCAAGCATGGTGGAAATTTCAGCTTCCGGTATCTTTCTTTTATTAGTGACAATTTCTTTCATATACTTAGCATAAGGATTCATTTTGAGCATATCAGTTAATCGCATGCGCAAAAAGATAGGTCTAATCATTTCAGCAAAGCGCTCAAAGTCCTCATCATCCTTTTTCTTGGATGGTTTGGGAGGAAAAGGCATAGGTTTCTGAACCCATGGTTCTCTTTCTTTACCATGTTTCCTAACAACAAAGTTTTTCTTATCATAACGTTGATTCTTTGATTGTGGGTTATCAAGATCAACAGCAGGTTCAATTTCTATATCATTATCATTACTAGATTGAGCATCATCATGAACATTATTATTAATATTATCACTAGACTCAGGTTCATTACCGGATTGTGTTTCAGCATCATTAATAGAAATATCATTTGGATTCTCAGGTGTTTCAATAACAGGTTCGCTAGAAGCATGCAAAGTCCTATCACTTTTCTTTTTCTTCCTTTTAGAAGAACTAGGTGTGTCTATATTATTTCTCTGAGAATCTTGCTCAATTCTCTTAGGATGGCCTTCAGGATACAAAGGTTCCTGAGTCATTCTACCACCTCTAGTCATAACTCTAACAACATTATCATTATCCTTACTATTCAATTCATTGAGCTTTAAGTACTTGTTCTACTTGAGTGGTAACCATAGAAGCATGTTTACTAATAAGTTTAAGTTCACCTTTAACATTAGCCATATAATCACCCAAGTGTTCAAGCATATTTGCATTGTATTTCAATTTTCTACCAAAATAAGCATTAAAATCTTCTTGCTTAGCCATAAATTTATCAAACTCATCTAAGCATGGGCTAGCAAACTTAGTAAATGGGATTTCAGCTTTATCATATCTTAGAGAGAATTTACCTTTACTACCTATGTCGGGTTATCAAGACCATGAGTTTCTTCAATAGGTAAAGGATTAAGATCATACGTTTCTTCAACAGGCGGTAAATTAAGACCATGTATTTCTTCAATAGGAGGTAAATTCTTAACATCTTCAGCTTTAATACATTTTTCTTTCATAGATTTCTTTGCCTCTTGCATATCTTCAGGACTGAGAAATAGAATACCCCTCTTCTTTGGAGTTGGTTTAGGAATAGGCTCAGGAGGGGTCCAATTATTTTCATTTGTTAACATATTATTCAATAGAATTTCAGCTTCATCCAGTGTTCTTTCCCTGAAAACAGAACTAGCACAACTATCCAGGTAATCTCTGGAGGCATCGGCTAGTCCATTATAAAAGATATCAAGTATTTCATTTTTCTTAAGAGGATGATCAGGCAAAGCATTAAGTAACTTGAGAAGCCTCCCCCAAGCTTGTGGGAGACTCTCTTCTTCAATTTGCACAAAATTATATATATCCCTTAAAGCAGCTTGTTTCTTATGAGCAGGGAAATATTTAGCAGAGAAGTAATAAATCATATCCTGGGGACTATGCACACAACCAGGATCAAGAGAATTAAACCATATCTTAGCATCACCCTTTAATGAGAACGGAAATATTTTAAGGATATAAAAGTAACGAGTTCTCTCATCAGTAGTGAATAGGGTGGCTATATCATTTAATTTAGTAAGATGTGGCACGACAGTTTCAGATTCATAGCCATGAAAAGGATCAGATTCAACTAAAAGTAATTATATCAGGATCAACAAAGAATTCATAATCCTTATCAGTAACACAGATAGGTGAAGTAGCAAAAGCAGGGTCAGTTTCATTCTAGCATTAAGAGATTGCTGATTCCATTTAGCTAATAAGCTCTTGAGTTCGTATCTATCTTTGCAAGCTAAAATAGCTAAAGAAGCTTCTTTATCAAAAACATAACCCTCTAGAATAACAGGTGATTCTTCATCATCACTTTCATCAATATTATCAGATTCAATATTTTCATTCTCTCTAGCCCTAGCAAGTTGTTCATCAAGAAATTCACCAAGTGGCACAGTAGTATCAAGCATAGAAGTAGTTTCATCATAAGTATCATGTATAGCAGAAGTGACATCATCAATAACATGTGACATGTCAGAACGGATAGTAGAAGCAGGTTTAGGTGTCGCAAGCTTATTCAAAACAGAAGGTGAATCAAGTGCAGAGCTAGATGGCAGCTCCTTACCTCCCCTCGTAGTTGAGGGATAAATCTTGGTTCTTGGATCTTTCAAGTTCTTCATAATGATAAGCAGATACAAATCCCAAGTGACTCAAAGAATAGAGCTATGCTCCCCGGAAACGGCGCCAGAAAATAGTCTTGATAACCCACAAGTATAGGGGATCACAACAGTTTTTGAGGGTAAAGTATTCAACCCAAATTTATTGATTCGACACAAGGGGAGCCAAAGAATATTCTCAAGTATTAGCAGCTGAGTTGTCAATTCAACCACACCTGGAAACTTAATATCTGCAGCAAAGTGTTTAGTAGCAAAGTAATATGATAGTAGTGGTAACGGTAACAAAAGGTAACAGTAGTGAAAGTAATGTTTTTGGTATTTTGTAATGATGATAGCAATAGCAACGGAAAAGTAAATAAGCGAAGAACAATATATGGAAAGCTCGTAGGTAATGGATCGGTGATGGAGAATTATGCCGGATGCGGTTCATCATGTAATAATCATAACCTAGGGTGACACAGAACTAGCTCTAGTTCATCAATGTAATGTAGGCATGTATTCTGAATATAGTCATACGTGCTTATGGAAAAGAACTTGCATGACATCTTTTGTTCTACCCTCCCTTGGCAACGGGGTCCTAACGGAAACTAAGGGATATTAAGGCCTCCTTTTAATAGAGTACCAGAACAAAGCATTAACACACAGTGAATACATGTACTCCTCAAACTACGGTCATCACCGGTAAGTATCCCGATTATTGTCACTTCGTGGTTAACGGATCATAACACATAATAGGTGACTATAGACTTGCAAGATAGGATCAAGAACTCTCATATATTGATGAAAACATAATAGGTTCAGATCTGAAATCATGGCATTCAGGCCCTAGTGACAAGCATTAAGCATAGCAAAGTCATAGCAACATCAATCTCAGAACATAGTGGATACTAGGGATCAAACCCTAACAAAACTAACTCGATTACATGATAGATCCCATCCAACCCATCACCGTCCAGCAATCCTACGATGGAATTACTCACGCACGACGGTGAGCATCATGAAATTGGTGATGGAGGATGGTTGATGATGACGATGGCGACGGATTCCCTTCTCCGGAGCCCCAAACAGACTCCAGATCAACCCTCTCGAGAGGTTTTAGGGCTTGGCGGCGGCTTCGCATCGTAAAACACGATGAATCCTTCTCTCTGATTTTTTGTCCCCGAAACCAAATATATGGAGTTGGAGTTGAGGTCGGAGGAGCTCCAGGGGGCCCACGAGGTAGGGGGCACACCCTAGGGGGGCAGGCGCGCCCCCACCCTCGTGGATAGGTGGTGGGCCCCCTGGCCTTCATCTTTTTCAAGGATTTTTTATTATTTCCTAAAAGTTGTTCCGTGAAGTTTCAGGTAATTCCGAGAACTTTTGTTTCTGCACATAAATAACACCATGGTAATTCTGCTGAAAACAGCGTCAGTCCGGGTTAGTTCCATTCAATTCATGCAAGTTAGAGTCCAAAACAAGGGCAAAAGTGTTTGGAAAAGTAGATACAACGGAGACGTATCAGCAGCCTCCCTGGCTGCGGGGGCACCTGCGTCGGCGGGTTGTGCTGCTGCCGCGGTCTTGAAGGCAATCCTGAGCACTGTCGCGGCCTCCTTCGTGTCCCCCTTGATGGTGAGGATGCCCTTGCTCCCTGGCATCTTCATGAGGTTGTAAGTCGGGCGAGTCACTGCCATGAACTGAGCGAGAGCTAGGTACCCTAGGATGGTGTTGTACGGGAGGCTGATGCGAGCGACCTCGAAGTCCACCAGCTCGGTGCGGCAGTTGTTGCGTGTGCCGAAGGTGACAGGGAGGCGGATCTGTCCCAGGGAGTGGGCAGCTCCACCACCCACTCCTGAGAAGGGCTTACTGAGGCTGAGCCGCTCGAGTGGCACATGGAGAAGGCTGAAGGCTTCCACGGAGAGCAAGTTGATGCCGGTACCATCGTCGATGAGGGTCTTGGTGATGATCACGTTGCAGATGGTGGGCGTGTAGAGCATCGGAAGCACTCCGGAGCCGGCGGTGGAGTCGGGGTGGTCTTCTGAGCCGAAGGTAAGGTCGGCCTCTGGTGCAGCCCAACCCGGGGGAGCCCCGGGCGCCTGGAGGTGGCCCCGATCTGACGGAGGAACGGCTTGGCGTGGCGATCTGACGGCGGTGCCTGAGAGCCGCCCAGCAGGGCCGCAACGGCGTGGTGCGCCGGCACCGCGTAGCGAGCAGTGAAGAGGTCGCGGAGCTCCTACCAAGATGCCACCGTGGATCTGGGAAGGTTGAGCAGCCAGGTGCGTGGCTCGCTGGCGAGGGCCATGGGAAGCCAGTTGGCCATGACCTTGTCATCACCCCCGGCTTCGAGGACGACCTCCTCATACACCAGCAGGAAAGCTGACGGGTCCTCCAAGCCGTTGTAGCATGACGGCATCTCTGGCCTGAACTGGGGCAGCCACTGCACCCGCTGCAGGGCGGGGGCCAGAGCTTGGAGCCCCCTGGCTCCGTCATCGATGTTGACCGTCGGAGTCGGCGGTAGGGCGCCTACCATGTGGGCGAAGCGCGGTGGCGACAGAGCGTAGATCGACAGAAGGGAAGCCGCGGCGCACCCCTACTTGGCGCGCCAAATGTCGGATGTGGGGTTTCGGCAAACCCTTAAGGTTCAAACACTGGGGTGCGCGCGAAGTCTCTTCCTCCCACCGATCTACGCCCTAGCTCGTTAAGATCTCGCGGACGAACTCTATGAACTCGCAACATAGAAAGACACATGATTTATACTGGTTCGGGCCACCATTGTGGTGTAACACCCTACTCCAGTGTGGTGGTGGTGGGTTGCCTCTTGGGTTGATGATGAACAATGCAAGGGGAAGAACAGCCTCCTAAGGTTGAGGTGTTCTTATGCGTGGCTAACTTGTGTGGGTGAGAGAGCGATCTAAGATGCCGTCTCCTTGCCCCTCTTTTTCTATGGTGGTGGCTAGCCCTACTTATAGAGGCCCTTGTCCTCTTCCTAGATATTGAGCGGGAAGGGAGCCAACAATGGAGGGCTAATTTGAAGGCGGACAGCTAGTACAAGCTATCCTGACAAAAGGTGGTCTGCGCCTGCGAAAGGCTCTGGTGGTGACGCCGTATTGGGCTCCACGATGACCTCCGTCTTGCCATCCTTCTGGTCTTGGTCTTGTTGCACCAAAATGGCAACCTTTGCCTGATGCCTCGGTACTCCTCGCATGCGCTAGTTTCCTTAGCACCAAAGAGGAAACAAGGACGCTGCGCATGCTGGCGCCCGCCTAGTGTCGATCGTCATGGCTCACGTCACGAGAGCCTCGTGAGGTTCGCCTCGCCTTGATATCTCCGCTCCTCATGAGCCTGCCTGACTAGGCCGCTCCAGACGAGGTCTCGTGTCGTCCTCCTCGCAAGGCTTGGCTCCTCGTGAGGGTCTTGGATGCCTTGTTGATGAAGATGGGCCGTACGGCCTGCTGGCTTAGCCACCCAGCGGGCCGCACACAGGCAAGTCTGGGGACCCCCGTTCCCAGGACGCCGACACTTAGTGAATTCATGAACTCCTCAAACTATAGTCATCACCGGTAATTGTCCCGTTATTGTCACTTCGGGGTTAACGGATCATAACACATAGTAGGTGACTATTGACTTGCAAAATAGGATCAAGAACTCACATATACTCATGGAAACATAATAGGTTCAGATCTGAAATCATGGCACTCGGGCCCTAGTGACAAGCATTAAGCATAGCAAAGTCATAGCAACATCAATCTCCGAACATAATGGATACTAGGGATCAAACCCTAACAAAACTAACTCGATTACATGATAAATCTCATCCAACCCATCACTGCCCAGCAAGCCTATGATGGAATTACTCATGCACGAGAGTGAGCATCATGAAATTGGTGATGAAGGTTGATGATGACGATGGTGACGGTGACGGATTCCCCTCGTCGAAGCCCTGAACGGACTCCAGATCAGCCCTCCCGAGAGAGATTAGGGCTTGGCGGCGGCTCCATATCGTAAAACGCGATGAATCCTTCTCCCTGATTTTTTTCTCCCGAACATGAATATATAGAGTTGGAGTTGAGAACATGGAGCCTCATGGGGCCCACGAGATAGGGGGGCATGCCCCAGGGGGGTGGGCGCACCCCCACCCTCGTGGACAGGGTGTGGGCCCCTTGACGTTGATTCTTTTGCTGGTATTTTTTATATATTCCAAAAAAATCTCCGTGAAGTTTCAGGTCATTCTGAGAACTTCTATTTCTGTACAAAAATAACACCATGGCAATTCTGCTGAAAACAACGTCAGTCTGGGTTAGTTCCATTCAAATCATGCAAGTTAGAGTCCAAAACAAGGTCAAAAGTGTTTGGAAAAGTAGATATGATGGAGACGTATCAACTCCCCAAGCTTAAACCTTTGCTTGTCCACAAGCAATTCAGTTGACAAACTGAAAGTGATAAAGAAAAAACTTTTACAAACTCAGTTTGATCTTGTTGTTGTAAATATGTAGAGCCAGCATTCAAGTTTTCAACAAAGATGTCGGTGGGAACGACACCTATGGGATCACAAGAATCCCTACTACGGTTGCAGGGCGCGGGGTTGTGATAAGAGCAGATCAAACAGATAGCACACGATTTGTTTATCCAGGTTCGGGCCGCAGGGATGCGTAAAACCCTACTCCTGCTTTGGTGGATTGTACATCTGTGTTCTTGAGCTAGCTATGGGGCATGAGGAGCTCCAAAAAGCTGAATCCTCCTCCTGGTCGCCTCGGGCCTCCTTTTATAGGAAAGGGGGTGCCACAGTAGCACCAGGAGGTGGAAAGGGAACAGTGATGTGAGGTTATCCCTCGCATTACATGACAAGGCGCATTTAATGCGTCTTGCCCAAGTGTCCTTGCTTTATCGGGGATGGGGGAGAGCCTTGTCTCGTCCGTCGCTGCTCCCTCTCGCGTCGACACGCGCCCTGGCCAGCGGCGCCCGCGGTGCCATGTAGGCAGGCATGCAGCTGAGGTGGCGCAGTGGTGGGTCTCCATGAAGATCTGCATGCCGCCACGCAGGTGCCTGCCCAGCTGGTTGGGTCGGCAACTGCATGCGAACGGCGGTGGAGGTTTGATTGGCGTGGGCCTGATGGTGGCCCAACGGGTGTTCTTGGCAAGGGCCTTGCCGGGGCCCCGGCAAGGGTCTTGCTGTGGCGCCTGCTGTCATCCCCGGCAAGGCTCTTGCCGGGGGCCTTGTGGTCCTCCTTGGCTGGGATCCCGCCAAGGATCATCATCTTCTGAAGGGTGTATCTGATCTCGAATGTCTTCACAAAGATCTGCATGCCACCACGGGGATGTCTCCTGAATCCTTGCCCCATGGGGGCAGTGGACTCAAGGGTGACTCACTCCGCAGGTGTGGGGCGAGCTGCCACGGCAAGGGTCTTGCCGGGTTTGCTAAAACCGCCTCCCGACAAGGATCTTGCCGGGGGGTCCGCTTTGTCCCCTTTGCTCTTTGTGGTCTTGGTCTTGGCGTCGTTCTGCTTCTCCTGAGCTTCGGCCTTACCTTGGCTCACCTCCCTTGCCTTGTTCAGTGTGGTGGTGCCCGTGGCTCAGACTGCCCGTTCACAGTTATAGGGGTACAAAAAGCATACCCCTCTTTTTGTACACCGACAGGAGCCGCCGGGCCTAGGCCACACATAAGCGCAATCGCGTCGTTGGGCTAGGCCCAAAAACGGTGCGCGGGCAGGCGGGGCGGTTTTTACCGCGGTAAGTCTCTTTGTGCGTTGCGCTTCCCATGCTTCCCGCGCGTGGCGCGGCGTGGGGAGGCGTGTGTGACGTGGGCGGCATGCGTGGGGCTCAGCTCTGCATGCATGCGTCACGTTGTAGTAAAGGGGGTGGTTTGCGCCTTCCCCATAAATGGAGGGAGGCGTGGAGGCGCGACCCATTTACTGAACGGGGCCAAGGCGTGGTCTTCAAGGCGTCCACTCCCCACGATCACGGGGTGGGGAGAGGTCGCCTCACCCGTCGCCTCGGTCCTGCACGCCTGCCACGTGGCTCTCATGCGCTTGGGGTGGTGAACGGTGGAGGCGGGAAACCGGGCCACCGCGGGCAGGGGCAGCGGGTCGGTCCCAGTTCCCCGCGCCTTCCGCGTCTTGATTGGCTGAGCGGGGCGGCCGCGCCCCCACCCCGTTCCTTTATAAAGAGCGGGAGGGGGGGATGGCGTCCCGCATTCCTTCATCTCCTCCTTCCTTCAGCTTCTGCTCCCCCCTTCCATCCGTCATGGAGAGAGGGAATCCTGGTCCTTCAACGGTGGCGGCGAGGGTCGCCGCTCGACAATGCGTCCCTCCTTCTCCTGCACCCACGGTGGCAGAGCCAGCCGTGAGGGGAAGGGGGAGGGGGCGAGGCCGTGGGCGAGGCCGAGGCGCTCGGGGAAGAGGAGGACGGGGCGGCGCGCCGGCCTCGCCTCCGCCAGCAGTTCTTCCCCCCGTGGAGGGCCACGTTGGGGATGACCCTTGCGAGTTCTTCGTCAGGCTACGCTGGCCGCCTCGCCGTCGCCTTCATCTCCCGACTCCATTCGTGCGGGAGATGGAGCTGGATCCGCCGGAGTTGTTGTGGCTGCACATGAGGGGCTGTGCGATCAGTGGCACGCGGGCGCACGTCGATTTCCCCGCCCCTCACGTGATGTATCTCCGTCGGGGATGGAAGACGTTTGCCCATATCCACCGCTTGATGGAGGGGCTCACTCTCCATTTTAAGCTGATGGAGGGTGGCCTTCTCTCCGTCAAGATCTTCGGGTGCTTTAGGACCCGTGCAAGGTGCTGCGTGGAGAGCTCTTCTGATAGTGAAGACTCCTCCTTGGGCGGGAGTGACGAGGAGGACAGCGGCAGCGATGACGAGGGTAGTAGGCGGCAGGATGACGGGTCCGATTAGGTGTCAGGCGCCACTCCGTGCGGCACCGGCGACCCCATCATCCGCGTCGCCGGCTCCGTGAACTTCTCGGGGTCGTCTCATTGGGCGGCTGGCGTTGGGAGGCTGCGGAAGAGGAAGAGGGCGGGCGGCAAGGCCGTCAAGTAGGAGTACGTGGGCACCGACGCCTTCGACGCGTGCTGACATCCTGCCGCCTCGTCTTCGAGATCTGCTTCCGGCGCCGCCATCACCATCCAGCCTTCGGACGGCCACCGAGATGTTCTCTTGGTGTCTTCTGCCACCCATAGCTCACCTAGGCGCCCCTTTTGCCCTTTTCGCCTCCTTGACCTGCCTCCTGAGGATAGGGACAAGAAAGGGATTACGGGCACCTTATCTCTTTTTAGTTTGTAAGCCTTCGGGCCTTACCTGAATTTAAAACTTGTAATCCCATCATTCATGTTTTTCATTCCCTATGGACTGTACCTGAGTGGAATGTTTTTAATGAAAAAGGGATGCTTGCCGGGTCATTTGTTTGTGGGTAGAACCCACGACAAGGAGTAAATCCTTGATATCCTTAAGATAAACATTTCCTTGCCCGACAACAGGCCTTGCCGTCTCCCCACTTCGCTCGACCTTTCTCACACCTTTGGTGGAGGCAGAGATGAGGTGGGTTCAGGCTCCTTGTTTCATCCTCTCGATGCCGCGACTACTACCAAACCTGGCCCCAGGAACGATCCCTAGGGCCTAGAGTTAGGGGAGCACGATAGTTTTAGGAAAAAACAAGGTTTCACATACCTCAGTCCATAAGGGAATGCATGATAAGGGATGAAGAACTTATCTGAAGTTGTAGCCCCCGGCAACTCTGGTTTGCCGTGGGTGAATCTTTGCTCTTGCAGCCCCCGACAATACTGGCTTGCCAGGGTCTAGATGTTGGTCTGTCCCTCTTCTCTTTTTCGTCCTCAAGTGATCCGGCAAGGATACCTGTGAGTCCTGCAAACCAAAGAAGATGAAAGAACGGTAAAGAGACGCACACTCGACCTCTAAGCTAGGGGTTAGTCGCTGCTAAGCACTGTCAACCCTAACCAAGGACGAGACTGGACCTAGCATGCATGCTATAACTTAGGGCGCCAGAGCTTCATTTACTTGTGCTTAGGGTCTGCGCCTGGCTTTGTACAAAGGGTTACATGCATCATCGGCAATGCTTGTACAAAAGGTGGCTTGCCGGGGGGCCCGGCAAGCCGCACCTCACGGGTAAAACTTGCGAAGATGCTCAATGTTCCAGGAGTTACTCACTGGAATGGCATCTTCGGTCTCCAGGCGGACTGCGCCGGGCCTGGTGACTCGTATTACCCGATAAGGGCCTTCCCACTTTGGCGTCAACTTGTTGGAATTCTTGGCCGATTGAACGCGCCAAAGGACAAGGTCGCCTTCCTCAAGGCTTCAGGCATGAACCTTGCGGCTATGGTAGCGGCGCAAGGCTTGCTGGTAGCGTGCTGCTCTCACAGCCGCCCGAAGACGATCTTCCTTAAGGAGCATTGCGTCATCTTGCCGCAGTTGCTCTTGCTCAAGCTCATCATAAGCGAGCACTCGAGGTGACCCGTATATGAGTTCAGTGGGGAGAACTGCTTCTGCCCCGTATACCAGGGCAAAAGGTGTCTCGCCGGTGGCTCGATTTGGCATCGTCCTGATCAACCAAAGAACCGTCGGCAACTCATCAATCCAGCGCCTTCCACTCTTATGCAGCCTGTCAAAGGTCTTGGTCCTTAAGCCTCGCAGTACTTTAGCGTTTGCCCTCTCAGCTTGACCATTGCTTCGTGGGTGAGCAACGGAAGCGAAACAGACTTTGCTACCGAGGTCTTGGATATATTGCATGAACGTGCGGCTTGTGAACTGTGTGCCGTTGTCGGTGATGACCCTATTGGGTACACCAAAACGGCACACTAGTCCCTTGAAGAACTTGACGGCTGACTGAGCTGTGACCTTCCTAACTGCCTCCACCTCCGGCCACTTTGTGAACTTGTCGATTGCAACGTACAAGTACTCAAAGCCCCCGACAGCGCGGGGAAAGGGCCCGGTATGCCGAGCCCCCAGACCGAGAAGGGCCAGGAGAGAGGAATGGTTTGAAGGGCCTGAGCTGGCTGATGAAGCTTCTTTGAATGGAACTGGCACGCTTCACACCTGGTGACTAGTGTCGTCGCATCCTGGAGGGTGGTGGGCTAGAAGAAGCCTTGCCGAAATGCCTTGCCGGCAAGGGCCCTTGACCCGATGTGGGATCCACATATGCCCCGTGTATCTCCGCCAACAGCTCCAGTCCTTCCTCCTGAGGGATACACTTCAATTTCACACCGTTCGGCCTCTTTGTATACAGGACGTCATCGACGAACTGGTACATGGTAGAGCGACGGGCTACTTTTTCCGATTCTTCCCGCTCTTCAGGAAGTTCCCCTGTTTGGAGGAATCAGACGGTACGCTGTGCCCACGCTGGAGCCTGAGGCTCGACGGCGAGGACTAAAGGCATTTCCTCCGCTATAGGAGCGTCTGTCTCGACGGCAAGAGCTTGACGCTCTGCCAGAGCTAGCCGTTCCATGGCGGGCTCAGTGTCCCCGGCAACATCCTTGCCGGCGGCTCAGGGGAGCTCGGCAGGAAAGTACTTGCCGGGTCCTGATTTCCTCCTCTTGTTCTGCTCTGTTGATGGATCAACAGATGGCTGAGTTAGCTGGAGCACAAAGGTACCTGGTTCCACAGGTAGCTTGAGGGCAGCGCGTTTTGACAGGTAATCGGCGATATCGTTCTCCGCTCGGGGAACGTATTCAGCCTATATACCGTCGAAACGCTCTTCCACCTTTCTCACTTCATCGACGTAGGCCTTCATCAACGGGCTCTGGTAGTCCTTGTTGACTTGCTTGACGATGAGCTGTGAGTCGCTCCTGACGATGAGCTTCTTGATTCCGAGGTCTGCCACGATCCTAAGACCGGCAAGCAGCCCTTCGTACTCTGCCGTATTGTTTGTTGACACCTCCCTGGGGAAGTGCATCTGGATCACGTACTTGAGATGCTCTCCGGTGGGCGCGACAAGCACTACGCCAGCCCCGGCGCCGTGTAAGGAGAAATCTCCATCAAAGTACATGATCCAACTGCAACTTGCCTCCTTGCCGGGGAGAGCAGTCTCTTGGGCTTCTTCGTCAGGCGTTGCGGTCCATTCTGCAATGAACTCCGCCAGGACTCGGCTCTGAATCATCGAAGTACTTTCAAACTTGAGGCCAAAGCTGGACAGCTCCAGTGCCCATTCCACAATTCTTCCCGTTGCATCTGGATTGTGCAATATCCGTTGCAGAGGGAGGCGAGTGACGACAATGATCTCGTGTGCCTGGAAGTAGTGATGCAGCTTCCTCGAGGCCATAAGAAGGCCGAAGAGCGGTTTCTGCACGCCGGAGTACCTTGATCTAGCTCCCTGCAGGAGGGAACTAACAAAGTAGACCGGGTGCTGCATCATTTTCTTCTTTGGCGGCACTTCAACTGGCTGTG
The DNA here is from genome assembly GCF_018294505.1 of Triticum aestivum. Classification (NCBI taxonomy): domain Eukaryota; kingdom Viridiplantae; phylum Streptophyta; class Magnoliopsida; order Poales; family Poaceae; genus Triticum; species Triticum aestivum. The sequence goes on along the minus strand of NC_057809.1, from coordinate 491,107,964 downwards.
TCATCTCTGCATTGGTGGTGTCGGGCTCTGTCGCTGCCATTACCTCGTCGTCAACCTCTCTCTGCACCACTAGTGCGGCGCTGACCACCTGGTTCGTTGCCGCCAGGTATAGCAGCAACGGCTCCTGTGGCCTAGGCGCAACTAGTATTGGTGCGGAGGAGAGATACTTCTTCAAATCTTGCAATGCTACTTCGGTTTCTGGCGTCCACTCCATCGGGCCCTCCTTTTTCAGGATCTTGAAAAAGGGAAGGGCGCCCTCGGCAGACTTGGAAATGAATCTGCCCATGGCAGCGATGCAACCAGCAAGCCGACGCACATCCTTGATTCGCTTGGGTGCTTCAATATGCTCTATAGCCTTGATCTTGTCCGGATTGGCCTCTATTCCATGCTGTGACACAAAGAACCCGAGAAGCTTGCCGGACGGGACGCCAAAGACGCACTTCTCAGGGTTCAGCTTGAGATTGATCTTGCACAGGTTTGCAAATGTTTCTTGCAAATCCGGTATGAGGGTTGCCCTGTCCTTGGTTTTGACCACTATGTCATCCATATAAGCTTCCATATTTCTATGGAGCTGGGGTTCAAAACCAATCTGGACCGCCCTTGCAAACGTCGAACCAGCACTCTTCAGCCTGAAAGGCATCCGCATGAAACAATACGTACCACATGGGGTGATGAATGTTGTTTTCTCTTCGTCTTCTCTTGTCATGAAGATCTGGTGGTAGCCGGAGTAGGCATCGAGGGATGACAACAGATCACACCCAGCTGTGGAGTCAACAATCTGGTTGATGCGCGGCAACGGGAAGGGGTCCTTAGGACAAGCCTTATTGATATCTGTGTAATCAATACACAGCCTCCACTTCCCATTAGCCTTGCGCACTATGACCGGATTAGCCAACCACGTTGGATGGAGCACTCCTCTTACCAAACCCGCTGCTTCCAGTTTCTGGATCTCCTCTGTGATGAACTCTTGTCGTTCCAAAGCTTGCTTTCTAACCTTCTGCTTGACGGGCCGCGCATGAGGACAGACAGCAAGGTGGTGCTCAATCACCTCCCTGGGAACGCCGGGGTTGTCGGAAGCTTGCCATGCAAACACATCGACATTCGCCCGCAGGAAGGTGACGAGCGTGTCTTCCTATTTGTCGTCAAGGGTGTAGCTTATGGTGAAAGCCCCTCCCGTGCCGTCCTCATTGACAGAAACCTTCTTGGTTCCCGGCGGTATGGCCCTGGGCTTCTTTTTTCCGCCGGTGGAGCTCTCTGGCACGTACTCGACGGGAGCGCTACACTCCGAAGAGGTGCGCTTGCCGGAGTGGGTGTCCGAGGTCTCACCGGTCTTCTTCTTCTTCCCTCCCGGGGTCCCAGCGGCAGGAGCAAGTGCCCTAGTGGCGGCAGCTGCTGCAACTGCTTGCTGGTATAGCTGGTCAGCGCAAATCAGCGCATCTTTCTTATCGGAGGGGATGGTGATGATCGTCATAGGTCCTGGCATCTTCAGGGTGTTGTAGGCGTAGTGTGACGCCGCCAGGAATTTGGCCAGCGCTGGGTGGCCAAGGATCCCGTTGTAGGGCAAGGGGATCTTGGCAACATCAAACACGATCCTCTCCTGTAGTTCAGATCACTTCCAAAAGTCACGGGCAGCATGACCTTTCCCTTAGGTTGGCTTCTTCCCGGGTTGACCCCCTGAAACATGCCCGTCTCCTTGAGGTCTCCATCAGGAATCTGCAGTTTCTCGATCACGGCAGGCGAGATCAAGTTCAGACCGGCCCCGCCATCGACTAGCATCTTTGTCACCTTGAGGTTGCGTATTGTTGGTGAGACCAACAATGGAAAGCACCCGACCGCAGTAGTGCGATCAGGGTGATCCTTAGTGTCAAAAATGATAGGTGTGTTGGACCACTTCAGCGGCCTTTGGGCATCAAACGACGGCTCTGCCGCTATAATCTCTCGTGCCCACTGTTTAAGCTGGCGGTGAGAAGTATGTAGCGAGGCGCCGCCGTTGATGCACATGGCCTCTGTAGCTTTCTGAAACTCTTGGTCGCCGGATTCGTCGTCCTTTTCGTGATCGTTGTCTTTTGGCTTTTTGTCACGGCCCCGGGCGGGCCTCTCCTAATGTTTATCTTTGCCGCGACGGCCCGCCTGGCCGTCACGCTTCTTGCCGTACCCCTCAGCACCGTCTTGGCCCTTCTCCTTGTCCCGCCTCTCATATTCATCCCTCTGCTTCTCAGCGAGGAGCTCAACCTATCGGCAGTCTTGGAGAGCATGGCCTTTGATGCGATGGATCTTGCAGTATCGCTTGTCAGAGTTCCCTGGCTTCTCGGCAACCGCCAAGGCCTGGCAGGCGACACATCCGGCAATTTCCTTGCCGGGGTCATCTGCCTTGGTTTTCTTGGTGGAGCCGGTGTCACCAGATCCCTCGACGGCAAGAACGGCTTTCCCTTTGCGCTTCCTGTTGCGGCGCCGGCCCTTCTTCGCCCGGGCGGCAGTATCTTCATCTAAGGAGTCGGTTTCCACGCCGGCGTCTTCGCCGGGGTACTTCCTTCCCTCTTCAGCCCGGGCACATCTGTCAGCAAGAACATAGAGTTCTGCTACATCTTTCACCTTGTTCATTGCCAGCTCTTCGCGCATCTTGCGGTTACGCACGTTCTGATGGAACGCGCTGATGATGGCGGCAGGGTGAACATCAGGGATATTGTACTGTATCCGGCTGAACCTCTGTATATACTTGCGGAGACTCTCGCCTCCCTTCTAGGGAATGACGTGCAGGTCGCTCGCTTGGCCATGGGCTTGGTGGCCTCCAGTAAAGGCGCCTACAAACTCATGGCACAAATCCGACCAGGAGGAAATAGAGTCTACCGGCAAGTGCATCAACCATGACATGGCATTGGGTTTAAGAGCCAACGGAAAGTAATTCGCAAGCACCTTATCGTCGCGGGCTCCGGCAGCTTGCATCACAATGGTGTAGATGCTGAGGAACTCGGACGGGTGGGTCTTGCTGCTGTACTTTTCACCCACGTCAGGTTTGAAGGTGCGGTGAGTGGGCCACTGGAACTGCCGCAGCTCACGGGTAAAAGCCAGACAACCTACCTCGTAAGGTAGGCCTCCAGGGCTCTCCGGTGCCGGGTGGTTCATAGCAGGCCCTGCTCGCCTGTCTGACTGGTGGCGCACTCTGCGCCGACGCTCGATAGTGGTTCGAGCGTCTTCATGTTCTCGTTCCCGAAGGACTTGGCGCTGGTCACAGTGGGTCCGCGGGTCGAAAGACGCTATGGAGATTTCGTCGCCCGCAACGTCGCGACGGGCTGGCGTCCGCGGTACCGGGCGAGGAGGAGGCGAGTGCACCGTGGTCGCGGTGCCGCCAGCTTTCCTGCCACTGGTGCATGGGACTCCGTCGGAGCATCGACCCGGGGGCTCCACTGGACTCGGTTCGTCTTTTTTGGCCACCGCAACAAGGCTTCAGATAGTGGCTCTCCATTCGTCGAGTTTCCCCATAGTGGGAGGAAAATCAAGGAGCAACTGCGCGCGCGCCAGGGCTTCTGCTGGCGTTGGTGGCAGTGAAACCTGCACGGATCGCGATGTGCTTCGACTTCTGACCATGTCAGAAGGAGCTCTATCACGACCCCGCGGTCGCATGCCACCTTCACCAGCGCCTCAGCGAGCGGGCAGGTCTTCCACCTCCCGGGAGTGGCGCTCGGGGCTCTTCCCGCGGCGACGCCCGGGATCTTTAGCGTGGTTGCGCCGTTCGTTGCGTGCCGCTTGAGAGGAGCGTGCCGTCGGCGCCGGCGTGGGAGTCTTGGAGGCCCTCGCATCGCCTTCGGGCGGGGTAGTAGCAATCTTGGAAGGCCCCGCGCCACCCGCGGAGGGCCTGGCTCTGTCTTTGGATTTGACGGCGTGCGGCCCACTACCAGGCGCACGAACATCGCCGCCTCCCAAACTCCGGCTGCTGGGACGGTGTTGGTGTTCGCGAACGGCGCCCCGGGTCCTTTCTGCGACCGGTCCGCTGCTCGCTCGTGTTGGGACGGGATGTCCGGCTTCCGACGGGCCAACCGCCACCGTTGTCTTCTTCTTGGGCGCCATGACGATGAAGAAGCGTCGAACTAACTGCTAAAGCCGATTCTCACAATTGCGCGCCCCCCTACCTGGCGCGCCAAAGATGTCGGTGGGAATGACACCTACGGGATCACAAGGATCCCTACTACGGTTGCGGGGCGCGGGGTCGTGAGAAGAGCGGATCAAATAGATAGCACACGGTTCGTTTATCAAGGTTCGGGCCGCGGGGATGCGTAAAACCCTACTCCTGCTTTGGTGGATTGTATATCTGTGTTCTTGAGCTAGCTACGGGGCATGAGGAGCTCCAAAAAGCCGAATCCTCCTCCTGGTCGCCTCGGGCCTCCTTTTATAGGAAAGGGGGTGCCACAGTAGCACCAGGAGGTGGAAAGGGAACAGTGATGTGAGGTTATCCCTCGCATTACATGACAAGGCGCATTTAATGCGTCTTGCCCAGGTGTTCTTGCTTTATCAGGGACGGGGGAGAGCCATGTCTCGTCCGTCGCCGCTCCCTCTCGTGTCGACACGCGCCCTGGCCAGCGGCGCCCGCGGTGCCATGTAGGCAGGCAGGCAGCTGAGGTGGCGCAGTGGTGGGTCTCCACGAAGATCTGTATGCCGCCACACAGGTGCCTGCCCAGCTGGTTGGGTCGGCAGCTGCATGCGAACGGCGGTGGAGGTTTAACTGGTGTGGGCCTGATGGTGGCCCAACGGGTGTTCTTGGCAAGGGCCTTGCCGGGGCCCCGGCAAGGGTCTTGCCATGGCGCCTGCTGTCATCCCCGGCAAGGCTCTTGCCGGGGGCCTTGTGGTCCTCCTTGGCTGGGATCCCGCCAAGGATCATCATCTTCTGAAGAGTGTATCTGATCTCGAATGTCTTCACAAAGATCTGCATGCCACCACGGGGATGTCTCCCGAATCCTTGCCCCATGGGGGCAGTGGACTCAAGGGTGACTCACTCCGTAGGTGTGGGGCGAGCTACCATGGCAAGGGTCTTGCCGGGTTTGCTAAAACTGCCTCCCAGCAAGGATCTTGCCGGGGGGGTCCGCTTCGTCCCCATTGATCTTTGTGGTCTTGGTCTTGGCATCATTCTGCTTCTCCTGAGCTTCGGCCTTACCTTGGCTCACCTCCCTTGCCTTGCTTAGTGTGGTGGTGCCCGTGGCTCAGACTGCCCGTGCACAATTATAGGGGTACAAAAAGCGTACCCCTCTTTTTGTACACCGACAAAAGATTATGAACTAACCGTATTCACAATAACATTTAGGTCTCATGTATACTCATATCAATGCCATAATCAACTAGCGAGCAATAATAATAAATCTCAGATGACAGCACTTTCTCAAAACAATCATAATATGATATAACAGTATGGCATCTCGCTAGCCCTTTCTGAGACCGCAAAACATAAATGCAGAGCACCTCTGAAGATCAAGGACTGACTAAACATTGTAATTCATGGTAAAAGAGACCGAGTCACAGTCATACTCAATGTAGACTAATAGTAATGCATGCAAATGACAGCGGTGCTCTCCAACTGGTGCTTTTTAATAAGAGGATGATGACTCAACATAAAGGTAAATAGATAGGCCCTTCTCAAAGGGAAGCAGGGATTCGTAGAGGTGCCAGAGCTCGATTTTGAAATAGAGATGAAAAATATTTTGAGTGGTATACTTTCATTGTCAACATAACAACCGAGAGATCTCGATATCTTCCATGCTACACACATTATAGGCAGTTCCCAAACAGAATGGTAAAGTTTATACTCCCCCACCACCAACAAACATCAATCCATGGCTTGTCTGAAACAACCGGTGCCTCCAACTAACAACAATCATGGGGGGTGTTTGCAATTATTTTAATTTAAGCATGGGACTGGGCATCCCGGTTACCGGCCATTTTCTTGTGAGTGAGGAGCGGAGTCCACTCCTCTTGAGAATAACCCGCCTAGCATGGAAGATATAGACAACCCTAGTTGATAGATGAGCTATTCGAGCATACAAAACAAAATTTCATTTGAAGGTTTAGAGTTTGGCACATACAAATTTCCTTGGAACGGCAGGTAGATACCGCATATAGGAAGGTATGGTGGACTCATATGGAATAACTTTTGGGGTTTATGGAGGTGGATGCACAAGCAGTATTCCCACTTAGTACAATTGAATGCTAGAAAGAGACTGGGAAGCGACCAGCTAGAGAGCGACAACAGGCATGATCATGCATTAAAATTAATCAACACTGAGTGCAAGCATGAGTAGGATATAATTCACCATGAACATAAATATTGTCGAGGCTATGTTGATTTTGTTTCAACTACATGCGTGAGCATGTGCCAAGTTAAGCCACTCGAATCGTTCAAAGGAGGATACACCCCTATCATACCACATCACAACCATTTAAATAGCATGTTGGCACGTGAGGTAAACCATTATAAACTCCTAGATAATTGATACGTCTCCAACGTATCTACTTTTCCAAAGACTTTTGCCCTTGTTTTGGACTATAACTTGCATGATTTGAATGGAACTAACCCGGACTGACGCTCTTTTCAGCAGAATTGCCATGGTGTTATTTTTGTGCAGAAATAAAAGTTCTCGGAATGACCTGAAAATCAACAAAGATTATTTTTGGAATATATAAAAATACTGGCGAAAGAATCAATGTCAGGGGGCCACACCATGTCCACGAGGGTGGGGGGCGCGCCCCCTGCCTCGTGGGCCTCCTGACGCTCGACCAACCTCAACTCTAACTCCATATATTCGTGTTTGGGGAGAGAAAAATCGGAGAGAAGGATTCATCACATTTTACGATACGGAGCCGCCGCCAAGCCGTAAACTCTCTCAGGAGGGATGATCTGGAGTCCGTTCGGGGCTCCGGAGAGGGGAACCCATTGCCATCGTCGTCATCAACCTTCCTCCATCACCAACTTCATGATGCTCACTGCCGTGCGTGAGTAATTCCATCGTAGGCTTGCTGGACAGTGATGGGTTGGATGAGATTTATCATGTAATCGAGTTAGTTTTGTCAGGGTTTGATCCCTGGTATCCACTATGTTCTGAGATTGATGTTGCTATGACTTTGCTATGCTTAATGCTTGTCACTAGGGCCCGAGTGCCATGATTTCAGATCTGAAACTATTATGTTTTCATGAATATATGTGAGTTCTTGATCCTATCTTGCAAGTCTATAGTCACCTATTATGTGTTATGATCCGTTAACCCCGAAGTGTCAATAATCAGGATACTTACCAGCGATGACTGTAGTTTGAGGACTTCATGTATTCACTATGTGTTAATGATTTGGTCCGGTACTCTATTAAAAGGAGGCCTTAATATCCCTTAGTTTCCAATAGGACCCCGCTGCCATGGGAGGGTAGGACCAAAGATGTCATGCAAGTTCTTTTCCATAAGCACGTATGACTATATTCGGAATACATGCCTACATTACATTGATGAACTGGAGCTACTTTTGTGTCACCCTATGTTATAACTAGTGCATGAGGAATCCCATCCGACATAATTCTCCATCACCAATCCAATGCCTACGAGTTTTTCATATATTGTTCTTTGCTTATTTACTTTTCCGTTGCTACTGTTACAATCACTATAAAACCAAAACTGCTACTGTTACTTTTGCCACAGTTACCACTACTATCATATTACTTTGCTACTAAATACTTTGCTGTAGATATTAAGTTTCCAGGTGTGGTTTAATTGAAAACTCAGCTACTAATACTTGAGAATATTCTTTGTCTCCCCTTGTGTCGAATCAATAAATTTGGGTTGAATAATTTACCCTCGAAAACTGTTGCGATCCCCTATACTAGTGGGTTATCACTAATTAAGCATGACATGAGCAACTATAATGTCTAATTGTCATTGCAAACATGTTTCATTCATAATAGGCTAAATCAGGAATGATGAACTAATCATATTTACAAAAACAAGATAGGTCGAGTTCATACCAGCTTCTCTCATCTCAATCAGTCCATCATATATCGTCATTATTGCCTTTCACTTGCATGACCGAACTGTGTGGATAATAATAATAGTGCACGTGCATTGGACTAAGCTGGAATCTGCAAGCATTTAATACACAAGAGAAGACAAGGTAATATGGGCTCTCTGTTGGATCAACAATAATGCATATGAGAGCCACTCAACATTTTCATCATGGTCTTCTCCTCTCGACTCCCAAAGAAAAGAAAAGAAACAAAACTATTTACACGGGAAAGCTCCCAACAAGCAAAAGAAGAATGAGAAATCTTTTTGGGTTTTATTTTTAATTACTACTACTACAAGCATGGAAAGTAAACTAGCTAAGAAGTACATCTAATTTTTTTTGTTTTTCTTAAGGTTTTTCAAACACACAAGAAGAATGCTGGAAAACAAAATAAACTAGCATGGATATTACAATGAAAAAGTATGAGCACTAGCAACTAGAATGAGCGTCTGAACATGAATGTAATGTCAGTGAGAAATACGTACTCCCCCAAGCTTAGGTTTTGGCCTAAGTTGGTCTATGGCCATGGTTGGCCTGGTGGATATCCAAAGTTGTAGCTAGGGTCGTACTGAGATGCAGCAGCTACTGCCTGACGAGCTGCAGCTTGGAGGTGAGCTGCCTCCGTCCTCCTCTCGTACTCGTTCGCCTCCTCCCTGGTTATAACATATCTCCTTTTTGCCTAAAAGTCAAAGAAAGTAGGAGCAGGGAGAGCAACATGGACGGTGCACCGTCTGTCAAAGATTAGTCGGTACTAGAGGAACTGATCGTTCCTCTCAACAAACTGATGGCGAACCATGGCATTATAATCTAGGTAAGCAGGAGGCAACTCAATATCATTTCTACGTATGGGTATATCAAGATAGTTAGCTAAACGAGTTGCATAAATTCCACCAAACAAATCTCACTTATACTGTTGTGATGCAACCTACGTGCAACAATAGCCCCCAAGTTATATTGTTTATCACCTAATACCGCACTCTTGAGGACACTAAGATCTGGAACACACATGTGACAAGCCTCATCTTTACCGTTAATGCATCTACTAATGAAGAGAGCAAAATAATGTATGGAAGGGAAATGAATGCTCCCTATGGTAGCTTGTGTAATCTCCCTAGACCCCCATGGTAATACTAGTAAGAAAGTCTTTATATTCAGATTTGCGAGGTTCACTAACATTGCCCCAGTGCGGGAGTTTACAAGTAGTATTAAAATCTTCTAGGTCCATGGTATACGATTTATCATAAAGATTCAATAAAACAGTGTGAGAATTGCGCGAGGATGTAAATTTAAACCTTCTCACAAATGAATCGGTTAGATAGAGGTACTGTCGGCACTTATCAGACACGAGGCTCTCAAGATCAGCATTACGCACATACGCGTCAAATTCATCCCTGATGCCTGCCTGGACCATGAACTCCTCTGACGGCCATTCACAAGGCCACACTTGAGCTTCCCTTGGTAGTACATTGTCCGGCTCACGTAGCGCGAGCCTCGGGCCTTTCTTCCTTGAGGAACCACCTTGGTACATTTTCCAAAACATACTTCTTCCTCTGAAAAATTTCTGAAATTTTTGGTGACTCAAAATAAAAGTGAACCAAACTCAACAAGCTTGATAGCAACTACTCCTACAAGTGCCTAGAGGCCATATCATGCGTTAAAACTACTTTTGACCACATAAATTTGACATGCAAGCTCAAGAACAGGGTCACCTAAGCAGCAAAAATTTGCAACAAATAAAGCACTAGAACAAAAACTAATTGAACCATTGGAGGAGTCACATACCAAAGAACAATCCCCCAAAGCAGTTTTGTAAATGGAGCTTTGAGCAAGGAGATCAAAAGTGGCAGCAAGATGAGCTAGAACTCGGGTTTGAGCTGGTGGAGGATTTTTTTTCTCGAGGAAGACAAAGTGTGTGGGTGCAAGAATAAGTGGAGGGGGGGCACATGGGGTTCACGAGGCAGGGGGCGCGCCCTGGACCCTTGTGGCCAGGTGGTGAGGCCCCCTGGTGTGTTCTCAATGCCAATAATTCTTAAATATTCTAGAAAAGATCATATAAAATTTTCAGGACATTTGGAGAACTTCTATTTTTGGGGTATTTTTTTATTGCAAGGATAATTCAAAAACAGACAAAAAACTATTTTTGCTTTATTTAAACTAAATTACAGAAAGTAAAAGCAGGGTACAGAGAGTTGTGCTTTCTAACTTCGTCCATCTCATGCTCATCAAAAGAAATCCACTAACAAGGTTGATCAAGTCTTGTTAACAAACTCTTTCCGAATAACATGAAACCGGAGAATTTTCGAATAACACTAAGTTACCTCAACGGGGACATGCATGTCCCCAACAATAAGAATATCATATTTCTTCTTGACAGTAGGAAGAGAAAATTCAAAACCTCCAATAGTAATCGTTGAAGTTTTTCCAATAGAATTAATACTGTGGACTTGAGGTTGTTTCCTCAGAAAGTGTACCGTATGCTCATTACCATTAACATGAAAAGTGACATTGCCTTTGTTGCAATCAATAACAGCCCCTGCAGTATTCAAAAAGGGTCTACCAAGAATAATAGACATACTATAGTTCTCGGGAATATCAAGAATAACAAGGTCTGTTAAAATAGTAACGTTTGTAACCACAATAGGCACATCCTCACAAATACCGACAGGTATAGCAGTTGATTTATCAGCCATTTGTAAAGATATTTCAGTAGGTGTCAACTTATTCAAATCAAGTCTATGATATAAAGAGAGAGGCATAACACTAATACCGGCTCCAAGATCACATAAAGTAGTTTTAACATAGTTTCTTTTAATGGAGCATGGTATAGTTGGTACTCCTGGATCTCCTAGGTTCTTAGGTATTCCACCCTTAAAAGTATAATTAGCAAGAATGGTGAAAATTTCAGCTTCTGGTATCTTTCTTTTATTTGTAACAATATCTTTGATGTACTTAGCATAAGGATTCATTTTAAGCATGTCAGTTAAACGCATACGGAAAAAGATAGGTCTAATCATTTCAGCAAAGCGCTCAAAATCCTCATCATCCTTATTCTTGGATGGTTTAGGAGGAAAAGGCATGGTTTCTGAACCCATGGTTCTCTTTCTTTACCATGCTTCCTAGCAACGAAGTCTCTCTTACCATAACGTTGATTCTTTGATTGTGGGTTATCAAGATCAACAGCAGGTTCAATCTCTACATCATTGTCATTGCTAGGTCGAGCATCAACATGAACATCATCATTAATATTATCACTAGGTTCATGTTCATTACCAGATTGTGTTTCAGCATAAGAAATAGAAATATCATTGGGATTCTCAGGTGTGTCAACAACAGGTTCACTAGAAGAATGCAAAGTCCTATCTTTTTTCTTTTTCTTCTTCTTAGAAGAACTAGGTGCATCAACATTAGTTCTCTGAGAATCTTGCTCAATTCTCTTAGGGTGGCCCTCAGGATACAAATTTTCCTGAGTCATTTTACCCCCTCTTGTAGCGACCAGACCTCAAACGGTCGAGTCTATGTGCATGAGTGTCATCCCTGGATCGGTAATGCTGACACGCACAGTACTTGAGGATTTATAACAGAGTAGCAATCACACACTTATTACATCGAATGTCTCAAAAGAGAACTTATTACAGTAAATATGGCTTAAGGCCATCTAATATGATAACAACGGAAGGCTTGGAAGATAAAGTGAGTCCATCAACTCCAACGACATAACTGAGTGAAAGACCACGACCTAAGGCTCCTTACTCATCGTCTGAAAAGTCTGCAACATGATACGTTGCAGCCCAAAACTGGGTCAGCACATGGAATATGCTGGCAATGTAACACAAGACAGTAATGAACAGAATAATGCTATCACTACATGCATATATGGTTGGCGGAGGCTGTATGGTTAATAGGTTTTGCGAAAAGCCAATTTTTCCCTACTGCAAAGGAATATATTTTATTTAACTACAAAGTTGGTTGAAAACATTGAGAATGGTAAACCCCATCTCAATCCCAATTAAAAGTAATTAATAACCCAATCAGATTATATAATTAAGAGTGATGAGATCCACATGATAATCGAAGAACCAGATACTCAAGACGTCCATAACCGGGGACACGACTAACCATGATTAGTTTGTACACTCTGCAGAGGTTTGTGCACTTTTCCCCACAAGACTCGATCTCCTCCATTGGATTTCTCGCACTACATGGTGTTTGAGAAACGGATGACCGAGACACAGTCTTTCAAAAGCGTTAGCACCTTATGATTGGTAGACAGTACCACCTACATCCCCTACATATGCTAGTCTACCACTTTAAGAATTCACACTACTTAATCAACCATGCCAGAGCCCATAATAGCATGTGGCTGCACACGGAAGTTTCTAGTATGAAAATTCTCATGATCCCTTTGAGCCTGGGTGGCGGTCCATAGGAGAATCACACGGTACCCCAGGATTTCCAAAAATACAGGCAATCATCGGATACCCCAGGTGCCTCAATCCACCCAGATGTGTATTTAAGTTTCCACCTTAAGTTGAACCATTAATTAACAATCTCACATTTGTCATGGATTCACTCACCCAAATCGACGTCTACGAGCATAGCATAGCAACATAAGCATAACGTAGAAGTAACTCCCAGGGTTTGATAATAAATAGGTGAATAGGTACTACCTCATCTACTTCCCATCCCACAATTCAATTCAGATCCTAACCATGCAATGTTTGAGGGTTGATCTAATGCAATAAAACTGGGTAGTGAAGAGGTATGATCAAAGTGTTACTTGCCTTGCTGATGATCCGCAAAACCTAGAGACTCGTAGTAGCACGCTTCACACTCCGGGTACTCTATCGCAAACAAGCAAGCATACAATAAGCAATCAAGCAAGGGCACGGGTAAAACTCAAATAAGAGATCTAACCAGAAAGTTCAACTTAAGAACTCCGGTATGCAAAAAGAATCAAATCAAACGAAGCAACAAAACTCAAACAACGAAAGAAACAAGCTTCATTTACTAATCTGGACTAAAGTCAAATTTTACAGTAGCAAAATCTTGTTCAAGTTGATTAAACAGAAAGAGGGCTTCGAGACGATTCTCTCGGCGCTTGAGTCGCCTGATTCCGATAAACGAGCGAAAAGTTATACTAAAACGAAAATCGGATCAGAAATCGCGATCGAAAATAATCACAGAAAATCTGAGAAAAAGAAAAACTGACGAACATGCCAACGAACGAACGTTCGCTCTCTGCGGCTAAACGGTGAAAACCGTTCGTTAAAACGAACGTACAGACATAACTAAACCGGGAAAAAAATAAACCGAACCAGATCTAAAAAATAAACCGGGTACGGCCCGAAGTCGGTTCCCTTTTTTTAAATAATTCCGACGTGCAGAAAAGAAAGAAAAGAAATACTAAACGGACTGCAAAAATCCCAAAAAAAAATTTCCCCGTCCTCTAAAAATAGGCCGGACAAGGTGAGCATTTATTTGGTCATAAAATACAATTTTGAAAAACGCAATTTTTTCCTAATTCAAATAAAATAGCAATAAAACTCCGAATAAAAATCTTATTTGATTTTAATATTAAATCTCCAATATTTCTTTATTTTGAGGAAGTCATTTTATCCTCTCTCTTTTATTTTTATAGAAGAAATATTTGAAGATAAAATAATTAAAATCAAATGATACTCTTTTCAAAATTTAAGAAAAACTCAAATATGAAAATAACGAAATTCCCGACTCTCTCCGAGGGTCCTTTGGTTGCGTAGAATTTCTAGGATCCAGCCAAAATGAAATAAATTATGATATGCAATGATGATCTAATGTATAACATTCCAAATTGAAAATTTGGGATGTTGCACCTCTAGTCACAACTCTAACAGTATTTTCATTTATCTTATTATCAAATTCATTGAGAAAATCATTCTGAGCTTTAAGCACTTGTTCTACTTGAGTGGTAACCATAGAAGCATGTTTACTAATAAGCTTAAGTTCACCTTTAACTCTAGACATATAATCACTCAAGTGTTCAATCATATAAGCATTACATTTCAATTATCTACCAACATAAGCATTGAAGTTTTCTTGTTTAACAATAAAATTATCAAACTCATCTAAGCATTGGCTGGCAGACTTATAACGAGGAATATCACCTTCATCAAATCTATAGAGAGAATTTACCGTTACTACATGTGTCGGGTTATCAAGACCATGTATTTCTTCAATAGGTGGTAAATTCTTAACATCTTCAGCTTTTATACCTTTTTTCTTTCATAGATTTCTTTGCCTCTTGCATATCTTCAGGACTGAGAAATAGAATACCCCTTTTCTTCGGAGTTGGCTTAGGAGTTGGTTCAGGAAGTGTCCAATCATTTTCATTACTCAACATATTATTCAATAGCAAGTCAGCTTGATCAATAGTTCTTTCCCTGAAATCACAACCAGCACAACTATCCAGGTGGTCTCTGGAAGCATCAGTTAGTCCATTATAAAAGATATCAAGTATTTCATTTTTGTTGAGAGGATGATCAGGCAAAGAATTAAGTAATCGGAGAAGCGTCCCCCAAGCTTGTGGGAGACTCTCTTCTTCAATTTGCACAAATTATATATTTCCCTTAAGGCAGCTTGTTTCTTATGAGCGGGGAAATATTTTGCAGAGAAGTAATAAATCATAACCCTTTAATGAGAACGGAAACAACTTAAGGATAAAGTAATAGTGAGTTTTCTCATCATTAGTGAACAGGGTGGCTATATCATCTAATTTAGTAAGATGTGCCACAATAGTTTCAGATTCGTAGCCATAAAAAGGATCAAATTCAACCAAAGTAATTAACTCAGGATCGACAGAGAAATCATAATCCTTATAAGAAATACAGATAGATGAAGTAGCAAAAGCAGGGTCATGTTTCATTCTAGCATTCAAAGACTTTTCTTTCAGGTTAGCTAAATGTTTCTTAAGATCATATCTATCATAAAAGTCTCTAGTAGTTTCTTCATCCAAAACATAACCCTCAGACATAACAGGCAATTCATATCTAGGGGGATAATCTTCATCATCACTTTCATCAATATTATCAGTTTCAATAATTTCATTCTCTCTAACTCTAGCAAGTTGTTCACCAAGAAATTCACCTAATGGCACAGTATTATCAATCATAGAAGTAGTTTCATCATAAGCATCATGCATAGCAGAAGTGGCATCATCAATAACATGCGACATATCAGAATAAATAGCAGGTGTAGGTGTCGCAAGTTTACTCAAAATAGAAGGTGAATCAAGTACAGAGCTAGATGGCAGTTCCTTACCTCCCCTCGTAGTCGAGGGAAAAATCTTGGTTCTTTCATCTTTCAAGTTCCTCATAGTGATCAACTGATATAAATCCCAAGTGACTCAAAGAATAGAGCTATGCTCCCCAGCAACGGTGCCGGAAAATAGTCTTGCTAACCCACAAGTATAGGGGATCGCAACAGTTTTCGAGGGTAGAGTATTCAACCCAAATTTATTGATTCGACACAAGGGGAGCCAAATAATATTCTCAAGTATTAACAGTTGAGTTTTCAAAGCAACCGCACTTGAAAGACTTAATATCTGCAGCAAAATATTTAGTAGCAAAGTAATATGGAACTAACAGTAACGGTGGCAAAAGTAACAATATTGGTTTTGTAGTGATTGTAACAGTGGCAACAGAAAAGTAACTAAGCAAAGATCAATATGTGAAAAGCTCATAGGCAACGGATCAGTGATGGATAATTATGTCGGATGCGATTCCTCATGCAACAATTATAACATAGGGTGACACATAACTAGCTCCAGTTCATCAATGTAATGTAAGCATGTATTCCGAATATAGTCATACATGCTTATGGAAAAGAACTTGCATGGCATATTTGGTCCTACCCTCCAGTGGCAGCGGGGTCCTATTGGAAACTAAGGGATATTAAGGCATCCTTTTAATAGAGTACCGGAACAAAGCATTAACACTTAGTGAATACCTGAACTCCTCAAACTATAGTCATCACCGATAATTGTTCCGATTATTATCACTTCGGGGTTAACGGATCATAACACATAGTAGGTGACTATTGACTTGCAAAATAGGATCAAGAACTCACATATATTCACGGAAACATAATAGGTTCAAATCTGAAATCATGGCACTCGGGCCCTAGTGACAAGCATTAAGCATAGCAAAGTCATAGCTAAAGGAAATACGCCCTACATGCAATAATAAGATTGTTATTTATATTTCCTTATATCATGATAAATGTTTATTATTCATGCTAGAATTGTATTAATCAGAAACTTAGTACATGTGTGAATACATAGACAAACAGAGTGTCACTAGTTTGCCTCTACTTGACTAGCTCGTTGAATCAATGATGGTTATGTTTCCTAACCATAGACATGAGTTGTCATTTGATTAACAGGATCACATCATTAGAGAATGATGTGATTGACTTGACCCATCCGTTAGCTTAGCACGATGATCGTTTAGTTTGTTGTTATTGTTTTCTCCATAACTCATACATGTTCCTATGACTATGAGATCATGCAACTCCCGAATACCGGAGGAACACTTTGTGTGCTACCAAATGTCACAACATAATTGGGTGACTATAAAGGTGCTCTACAAGTGTCTCCAATGGTGTTTGTTGAGTTTGCATAGATCGAGATTACGATTTGTCACTCCGATTGTCGGAGAGGTATCTCTGGGCCCTCTCGGTAATGTACATCACTATAGCCTTGCAAGCAACATAGCTAATGAGTTAGTTACGGGATGTAGCATTACGGAACAAGTAAAGAGACTTGTCGGTAACGAGATTGAACTAGGTATTGAGATACCGAGGATCAAATCTCGGGCAAGTAACATACCGATGACAAAGGGAACAACGTATATCGTTATGCGGTTTGACCGATAAAGATCTTCGTAGAATATGTAGGAACCAATATGAGCATCTAGGTTCCGCTATTGGCTATTGACCGGATATGTGTCTCGGTCATGTCTACATAGTTCTCGAACCCGTAGGGTCCGCACGATTAACGTTCGGTGACGATCGTATTATCAGTTTATGTGTTTTCATGTATCGAAGGTAGTTCGAAGTCCTAGGTATGATCACGGACATGACGAGGAGTCTCGAAATGGTTGAGACATAAAGATCGATATATTGGACGACTATATTTGGACATCGGAATGGTTCCAGGTGAGATTGGGCATTTACCGATGTACCGGGAGGTTACCGGTACCCCCGGGAGGTATATGGGCCTTATTGGGCCATAGTGGGAGAGAGGAGAAGGGAGCAAAGGAGGGGGCACCCCCCAAGCCCAATTCGAATTGGGAAGGGGGCCGGCCCCCTTTCCTTCTTCCTTCCTCCCCCTTCCTTCTAGGAAAGGGAGGGGGATCCTACTCCCGGTGGGAGTAGGACTCCACTTAGGGCGCGCCTAGGAGGCCGGCCCCCTCCCCTCCTCCACTCCTTTATATACGGGGGAGGGGGCACCCCATATACACACAAGTTGATCATTGATCTCTCAGCCATGCGTGGTGCCCCCCTCCACCATAATCCACCTCGGTCATATCGTAGCGGTGCTTAGGCGAAGCCCTGTTCCGGTAGCATCACCATCACCGTCATCACGCCGTTGTGTTGACGAAGTTCTCCCTCGACACTCTGCTGGATCGTGAGTTCATGGGATGTCACCGAGCTGAACGTGTGCAGATCACGGAGGTGCCGTACCTTCAGTGCTAGGATCGGTCGATCGTGAAGATGTACGACTACATCAACCGCGTTGTCATAACGCTTCCGCTTACGGTCTACGAGGGTACGTGGACAACGCTCTTCCCTCTCGTTGCTATGCATCACCATGATCTTGCGTGTGTGTAGGATTTGTTTTGAAATTACTGCATTCCCAACAGTGGCATCTGAGCCAGGTTTATGCGTAGATGTTATATGCACGAGTAGAATACAAAGGAGTTGTGGGCGTGGGTACATACATATTGCTTGCCGTCACTAGCTGATTCTTGATTCAGCGGTATTGTTGGATGAAGCGGCCCAGACCGACATTACGCGTACGCTTATGAGAGACTAGTTCTACCGACGTGCTTCGCACACAGGTGGCTGGTGGGTGTTAGTTTCTCCAACTTTAGTTGAATCGGATTCAATGAACAGGGTTCTTTCTGAAGATCAAAAAGCAATCACTATACTGCGTTGTGGTTTTTGATGCGTAGGTAAGAACGGTTCTTGCTCAGCCCGTAGCAGCCACGTAAAACTTGCAACAACAAAGTAGAGGACGTCTAACTTGTTTTTGCGGGGCATGTTGTGATGTGATATGGTCAAGACATGATGCTAAATTTTATTGTATGAGATGGTCATGTTTTGTAACAGAGTTATCGGCAACTGGCAGGAGCCATATGGTTGTCGCTTTATTGTATGAAATGCAATCGCCATGTAATTGCTTTACTTTATCACTAAGCGGTAGGGATAGTCGTAGAAGCAATAGTTGGCGAGATGACACTGATGCTTTGATGGAGATCAAGGTGTCAAGCCGGTGACGATGGTGATCATGATGGTGCTTTGGAGATGGAGATCAAAGGCACACGATGATGATGGCCATATCATATCACTTATATTGATTGCATGTGATGTTTATCCTTTATGCATCTTATTTTGCTTAGTTCGGCGGTAGCATTACAAGATGATCTCTCACTAAATTTCAAGGTATAAGTGTTCTCCCTGAGTATGCACCGTTGCTATAGTTCGTCGTGCTGAGACACCATGTGATGATCGGGTATGATAAGCTCTACGTTCACATACAATGGGTGCAAGCCAGTTTTGCACACACGGAATACTCGGGTTAAACTTGACGAGCCTAGCATATGCAGATATGGCCTCAAAACACTGAGACCGAAAGGTCGAGCGTGAATCATATAGTAGATATGATCAACATAGTGATGTTCACCATTGAAAACTACTCCATCTCACGTGATGATCGGACATGGTTTAGTTGATGTGGATCACGTGAGCACTTAGATGATTAGAGAGATGTCTATCTAAGTGGGAGTTATTAAGTAATTTCATTAATTGAACTTTAATTTATCATGAACTTAGTACCTGATAGTATTTTGCTGTACCTGATAGATGGCCCGTGCTGTTGTTCCGTTGAATTTTAATGCGTTCCTAGAGAAAGCTAAGTTGAAAGATGATGGTAGCAACTACACGGACTGGGTCCGTAACTTGAGGATTATCCTCATTGCTCCATAGAAGAATTACGTCCTGGAAGCACCGCTAGGTGACAAACCCGCTGCAGGAGCAACGCCAGATGTTGTGAACACCTGGCAGAGCAAAGCTGATGACTACTCGATAGTTCAGTGTGCCATGCTTTACGACTTAGGACCGGGACTTCAACGACGTTTTGAACGTCATGGAGCATATGAGATGTTCCAGGAGTTGAAGTTAATATTTCAAGCAAATGCCCGGATTGAGAGATATGAAGTCTCCAATAAGTTCTACAGCTGCAAGATGGAGGTGAATAGTTCTGTAAGTGAACATATACTCAGAATGTCTGGGTACCACAACCACTTGACTCAACTGGGAGTTAATCTTCCTGATGATAGTGTCATTGACAGAGTTCTTCAATCACTGCCACCAAGCTACAAGAGCTTCGTGATGAACTATAATATGCAAGGGATGGATAAGACGATTCCTGAGCTCTTCGCAATGCTAAAGGTTGCGGAGGTAGAAATCAAGAAGGAGCATCAAGTGTTGATGATCAACAAGACTACCAATTTCAAGAAAAAGGGTAAAGGGAAGAAGGGGAACTTCAAGCAGAACAGCAAGCCAGTTGCTGCTCAAGTGAAGAAACCCAAGTCTGGACCTAAGCCTGAGACTTAGTGCTTCTACTGCAAAGGAACTGCCCCAAGTATTTGGCGGAGAAGAAGGATGGAAAAGTGAAAGGTATATTTGATATACATGTTATTGATGTGTACCTTACTAATGCTCGCAGTAGTGCCTGGGTATTTGATACTGGTTCAGTTGCTAACATTTGCAACTTGAAACAAGGGCTACGAATTAAGCGAAGATTGGCTAAGGACGAGGTGACGATGCACATGGGAAATGGTTCCAAAGTCGATGTGATCACCGTCGGCATGCTACCTCTACATCT
Source organism: Triticum aestivum (assembly GCF_018294505.1). NCBI lineage: Eukaryota > Viridiplantae > Streptophyta > Magnoliopsida > Poales > Poaceae > Triticum > Triticum aestivum. The sequence goes on along the minus strand of NC_057809.1, from coordinate 491,087,791 downwards.
ACCATCAGGATTAGTTTTAGACCTAAATAATTGTTATTTTGTGCCAGCGTTGAGCATGAACACTATATCTAGATCTTGTTTTATGCGAGACAGTTATTCATTTAAATCAGAGAATAGTGGCTGTTCTATTTATATGAGTAATATCTTTTATGGTCATGCACCCTTGATGAGTGGTCTATTTTTACTAAATCTTAATAGTAGTGATACACATGTTCATAGTATTGAAGCCAAAAGATGCAGAGTTGATAATGATAGTGCAACTTATTTGTGGCACTGTCGTTTAGGTCATATTGGTGTAAAGCGCATGAAGAAACTCCATTCTGATGGACTTCTGGAATCACTTGATTATGAATCACTTGGTACTTGCGAACCATGCCTCATGGGCAAGATGACTAAAACTCCGTTCACCGGAACAATGGAGTGAGAAACAGAATTATTGGAAATCATACATACTGATGTATGTGGTCCAATGAACATTGAAGCTCGTGGCGGATATCGTTATTTTCTCACCTTCACAGATGATTTGAGAAGATATGGGTATATCTACTTAATCTTTACCTAATATTAAAAGAAGGAGGCTTTCACAGTTCTTCATACGTCATCCTTTTTTATCCGTTGATTTTACGTTAAGCACAAAGATTGACGGATGAGATTTAAAGGGACAATTGCTAATACTACAGATCTTTATTGCTTTTGGTTGTCCATCTTACACTTTTGTATAAAACGCCTGAAAATTTGTAGAAATCAACCCGCAGTCCGCTCTAGCCCGATCTAAGTTAAAAAAACGTTTCATATACGCAGCCCTTCTCGCCCATTGTTGAATCTTCCCCGCACGATCTAGGGTTTCGTTTGCCGTCACACCCCCACCCCTCTGATCTGTGCAGCCCGTCCTTGCTCCGCGGTCGCCAAATCCAGACGAAATTGGCATGATCCGCCGCATATCGAGTGATGCGCAGCTGCTGTGCTTCATCTTTCGCTGGTGGCGAGCAATCCCCGGCCGCATCACCTTGCCGAACATGGTGGGGGGCAGCATGGACGAGCTGCTCATTGGTCATGGGGGGAGCACGGAGAATGATAAGGCGGCCGGTGATGAAGCTATGTACCTAGGGTAGGGTCATAGACCTATCCCAGCTGCCCTACCCAAGGACATCTCAAGAAGAAATCACCTTTCAATCGACTTGAAGGTGTTTCACTCGATAGACTCGAAGACACTCGACCAAGAAGTAATCACTCGACCAAGGTCCAATCACTCGACGGCCAGGATACCTAAAGGCACTCCACACGCTAACGGTCGGTTATTAAGTAGCCTTTATGGTCATCATAGCACTTTATTAGAGGCGTTACCAGTAACGCCCAACTTTAATGTATTTAAGACCCTACACAACTGAGGGCCGGAGGGGGCCGGCAAACTCTATATAAGCCACCCCCCTCCTCAGTGTAAAGGGTTCGCACCCCTGTAATTCATACACGCATAATCCAGTCGACCGCCTCCGGGCTCCGAGACGTAGGGCTATTACTTCCTCCGAGAAGGGCCTAAACTCGTAAACCTCGTGTGCTTACAACTTCTCCATAGCTAAGATCTTGCCTCTCCATACCTACCCCCTACATTACTGTCAGGCTTAGAACCACGACAGTTGGCGCCCACCGTGGGGCAGGTGTTTTAGCGATTTGTTGGAGGAGTTGCGAACTTTTCTGATCCAAATCATCATGGTTTCTGGCGGAGTTTTGGTGGAGGGCTGCGAGATCCGTCTTGGCGCGCTCACGTTCATCACCGACGACTCCGCTTGGCTTCAGGAGGCTCCGCTCGACGTGGATGCACTCCCTGCCCGCGGGGCGACGCACTTTCGCGCGTGCATCCGCGGCGTCCTCTTGCGGCAACCATTGACCCACTATCGGTCGGCTCCTGTGCTGTCCTCCCTCCCTATTTCCCGCCGGCGCAAGCGCTCCGGTCGGTTGAGACTTCAGCGGTGGGTGAGACACACGGTAGCACGCCAGTCGGCCACCCCTCAAGTTGCGGCGATCGAGCCCGACGAATCCCTCTACGGCCTGTTCGACTTGTCAACTGGCTCCGCAGAGACCGCATCCAAGTGCGACAGCAGTGATCCGGTGGCGGAGGTTCTGATGGTCGACAGACCACCCAGTCCTCCCGGTTTTTCCCGCACTGACGGAGGCGCCGGTGGAGGCGACCTGTCGCGTCCCCATGAGGAATATCTCCCCGAGCCTCTCACGTCGCTGCAGAGAGAAGAACTGCGTCGCCGGAACATGGATGCACTGCACACTCCTATCATTGGAGAAACCCCCGAGGCTCGTGCCTTGGAGGCCGCGTGCCTGGCAAACTTGGCCGAGCGTGCTCGACTGGAAAACCTCCAGCGAGCACTCGACGAGCGTGCGCGACAACGGGTTCCAGAATCCAGTCGACGTCAGCTCTTTCTGCCCCCGCAGGTATATCGAACTCCGATTCAGAATTTAGTAGCTGTAGCCCGTATAGCAGAGTCGATTCAGCCTTCCCAGTCGGAGGCTGGTAGAGGCTTGCTGCAGATTAGAGCATTACTTCGGGCAGCAGGAGACCAGAATTCCGCTGTTTCTCAGTCGCGGAACAGGATTCATAGCAGATCCGTTGCTGCAGACATAGTCCAGTCAGCTCATAGCCCAAGATCGCCCCCGAGGCGTGAGGGACGTGGGGACCGGCGCAATCAGTATGGGAACCGTGAGCAATACGATCACCGATTCGATCATGATGATCGACGTCGAGTGCCCACCCCTCCCCCGAGGAGCGGGTCGTATGCGCCTCGACAGCAGGATGACAGGCGCCCTCATAGTGTTGGGTGAAGGATTCCAGTCGACCCCAGGGAGCCAGGCATTGATGCGAGATCCATTCTCGTTCAAGGTTTGGTCGACAGGAACAGAGCTCACCGAGAAGGTCACGACAGGGATGCACCTACCAGCAGTAGAGTACATGTTTCGGGGCCAGAATGCTTTAGTAGAGCCATCAGGGCCGCTGTGATTCCTCCCAACTTCAGGTTGGCGACTGGAGTCGGTAAGTTCACTGGTGAGTCCAAGCCCGATACTTGGCTTGAAGACTACCGAGTGGCCGTCCAGATTGGCGGCGGCAATGATGAAGTGGCCATGAAGCACCTGCCTCTCATGTTGGAGGGCTCGGTCAGAGCGTGGCTGAACCAGTTAGCACCCAGCAGCATGTACACTTGGGAAGATCTCGCCCGAGTGTTTGTCACCACATTTGAAGGAACATGCAAGCGACCGGCAGGGCTGACGGAACTGCGGTCTTGCGTGCAGAAGCCGAATGAAACTTTGAGGGATTACATCCAGAGATGGATCACATTACATCACACGGTAGAGAATGTGCCTGACCACCAAGCAGTCTGTGCCTTCAAAGAAGGCGTCAAGTACAGAGAACTGAATCTGAAATTCGGTTGAATCAGAGATATGTCTCTGAATCGGATGATGGAGATTGCCATCAAGTACGCTAATGGTGAAGATGAGGATCGACTTAGGAGTGGCAAGCTCAAGTCAGTCGCTCAAGAAACCGGAGGAAATTCCAATCGGAAACAGAAGCGAAAAGCCGAGCTAGCTGCTCCTGGGGAAGCCTTGGCTGTAACTCAGGGAAAGTTTAAGGGGAAACCCAAAGGACCTTGGAACCCCAAGAAAGTTAAAGACCAGGACGGAAATAATGTGCTGGATTTACCATGTCACATCCACACCAAGAAAGATGAAGAGGGTAATTTCATTTACCCAAAACATACCACTCGACAGTGTCGACTCTTGATCCAGCAGTTCCAGGGCAAGCAGCCCAAAGATAAGGAAAAGGAGTCGGACAAAGTTGAGGACAAGCAAGATAGTGACGATGGATACCCCCAGGTCAATTCCACCCTGATGATTTTTGCTGTTGTTGAAAGCAAAAGTCGACTGAAAGTTATCAACCGAGAGGTGAATATGGTTGCTCCGGCGACACCCAGTTATCTGAAGTGGTCTCAGACTGCCATCACATTCGACCGGTCAGATCACCCAACGCACATTGCCACCCCCGGGAGGCAAGCTTTGGTGGTCGACCCAGTTGTTGAAGGCACTCGACTGACCAAAGTCTTGATGGATGGTGGCAGTGGTTTGAACATACTATATGCTGAGACATTGAAAGGGATGGGCATTCCGTCGTCCAGACTCAGTACCAGCAACATGAGTTTCCATGGAGTCATTCCTGGGAAGAAGGCTGAATCACTCAGTCAGATTACTCTTGATGTGGTTTTCGGTGATTCCAAGAATTACCATAAAGAAAAGTTGACGTCTGAAGTTGTAGACTTCCAGAGTGCCTATCACGCTATTTTGGGCAGGTCGGCTTATGCACACTTCATGGCCTGACCGTGTTATGTGTATCTCAAATTGAAGATGCCTGGCCCCAAAGGTGTGATCATTGTTACGGGCAATCGGAAGAAAGCAGAAGAATGTTTTTAGAAAGGTTCAAAGATCGCTGATGCTCATATGGCAGTGGTGGAGCTGCGGGAATACCAGAAGACTGCAGACCCGAGTGATTTGTTGCGAGCCAAGAAGCCTGCTACAGAATCAGCTTTTCAGTCGTCTGGTGAAACGAAGACAGCTCACATTCACCCAACCAATCCCAGTTGCTCCAACTCATATCTCAATGACACTCGACTCCAAATAGGAAGAAGCGCTCATCCAGTTCCGCCGTGAGAACTGACATTTTTGCATGGAAGCCTTCTGACATGCCGGGTGTTCCCAGGGAGCTGGCTGAGCACCGCCTAAGAGTTGACTCAAAAGTAAAACCTGTCAAAGAGCATCTCCGACGGTCCGCCGTCCAGAAGAGAAAGGCTATTGGCGAGGACGTGGCTCGTCTCTTAGCAGCAGAGTTCATCCGAGAAATCTACCACTCCGAGTGGCTCGCCAACATTGTCATGGTCCCCAAGAAGGACAAGTCACTTCGCATGTGCATTGACTTTAAACATATCAATCGGGCCTGCCCGAAAGATCATTTTCCTCTCCCCTGCATCGACCAGATAGTTGACTCGACTGCGGGGTGTGAGCGACTGTCTTTTTAGACGCTTAGTCCGGGTACCATCAGATCCGTCTGTATGGACCTGACGAGATCAAAACAGCTTTTATCACTCCATTCGGGTGCTTCTGTTATGTTACCATGCCGTTCGGCCTCAAGAATGCCGGAGCCACATTCATGAGGATGATTCAGAAGTGTTTGCTCACTCAAATCAGTCGGAATGTGGAAGCATACATGGATGATATTGTGGTCAAGTCACGGAAGGGTTCCGACCTACTGACTGACCTTGCTGAAACCTTTGCCAACCTCAGGAGGTATGATATCAAGCTCAATCCATCAAAGTGCACATTCGGAGTTCCTGGCGGAAAATTACTCGGTTTTCTCGTTTCCGAATGGGGAATTGACGCCAATCCAGAAAAAGTTGGTACAATACTCCGAATGAAAAGTCATGTGCGAGTGCATGAGTCCGGAAGCTTACTGGTTGCTTGGATGCTTTAAGTCAATTCATATCTCATCTCGGTGAAAAGGCATTACCTCTTTACCGATTGATGAAGAAGTCCGACAAGTTCGAGTGGACTCCCGAAGCTGATGCAGCGTTTGCAGAGCTCAAAGCTCTGCTCTCCACCCAGCCGGTGCTTGCTGCCCCAATCAGCAAGGAGCCTTTGCTGCTTTACATTGCAGCCATGGTACAAGTCGTCAATATGGTACTTACGGTCGAGCGGGAAGAAGAAGGAAAAGCCTTCAAAGTTCAGCGCCCAGTATATTATATTTCTGAAGTTTTGACCCCGTCGAAGCAAAGATATCCTCATTATCAGAAGCTTGTATATGGGATTTATATGACCACAAATAAAGTTGCTCACTACTTCTCTGATCATTCCATTACAGTCGTCAGCGACGCTCCATTGTCAAAGATCCTGCATAACAGAGATGCAACTGGTCGAGTGGCAAAATGGGCGATTGAACTCCTTCCTCTAGATATCAAGTTTGAGGCAAAGAAAGCTATCAAGTCCCAGGTAATCGCAGATTTCGTCACCGAGTGGATTGAACAGCAACTGCCGACTCAGGTTCACTCGGAGCATTGGACCATGTTCTTCGACGGTTCCAAGATGCTGAATGGTTCCGGTGCCGGAGTGGTGTTGGTCTCCCCCCGAGGAGATAAGCTCAGATATGTTCCTCCAATAACGAGGCAGAATATGAAGCACTTTTATATGGGTTGCGCATGGCCATTTCACTCGGCGTTCGTCGCCTCATGGTCTATGGCGACTCAGATTTGGTGGTTAATCAGGTGATGAAGGAGTGGGACGTCAAAAGTCCATCCATGACTGATTATTGCAAAGCAGTGAGAAAGCTGGAGAAGAAATTCGAGGGGTTAGAACTTCATCACATACCCCGACTGAAAAATCAAGCAGCTGATAATTTGGCAAAAATAGGTTCCAAAAGAGAAGCCATTCCCAGCAATGTGTTTTTGGAACACATCCACACACCATCAGTTCAGGAGGATCCCTTCACTGAAGAGGCCCCGCAGCCAAAAAGTGCCATAGATCCGACTGAAGTTGAAGTTCCAGCTGTGGTCGACCTGATCATGGAAGTCTTGGTCATCACTCCCGACTAGACAGTACCGTACATCGCGTACATCCTAAGGAAAGAGCTCCCAGAATATGAAGAAGAGGCTCGATAGATCGTCCATTGATCCAAGGCCTTTACAATCATAAAAGGACAGTTATATAGAGAAAGCGCGACCGGAGTCAGTCAGAAGTGTATTACACCAGAAGAAGGTCAGATGATCCTTGATGATATCCACTCGGGGACCTGTGGTCATCATGCGTCCTCTCGGACCATTGTGGCTAAAGCATACCGAGCGGGATTCTACTGGCCAAGAGCGAATGAAATGGCAAAAGAGATAGTCGACAAATGTGAAGGATGTTAGTATTACTCCAATATGTCGCACAAGCCCGCGCCAGCCCTGAAAACCATTCCACTCGTCTAGCCCTTCGCTGTTTAGGGGCTGGACATGGTTGGACCATTGAGAACAGGCAGGAGCGGCTTCACTCATGTGCTAGTAGCAGTCGACAAGTTCACCAAATGGATTGAAGCTAAGCCTATCAAGAATCTTGATGCTTGCACTGCTATCAGTTTCATCAGAGAGTTGGTATTCAGATATGGAGTTCCGCACATCATCATCACTAATAATGGGTCGAACTTCGATTCCGACAAATTCAGGGCCTTTTGTGCCTCTTAAGGCACACGAGTTGACTACGCTTCGGTCGCTCACCCCCAGTCGAATGGACAAGCGGAAAGGGCAAATAGCCTAATTCTCAAAGGACTGAAACCTCGATTGATGCACGATCTCAAGCACGCAGCAGGTGCATGGGTCAACGAGCTTCCATCAGTCCTTTGGGGATTGAGGACAACCCTGAACCGATCGACCGGAAGAACCCCATTCTTTCTGGTCTACGGAGCCAAAGCAGTCTTGCCGAGTGACCTGCTTCACA
>NC_057809.1:491079183-491080010 GCF_018294505.1 Triticum aestivum | reverse complement strand
AATCGAGCTCTACTCTGAAGATGAAGCAGAACAAGCCCGGCAGGACGCAGTCGACCTCCTGGAAGAAGAAAGAGAAATGGCCATGATCCGATCGACCATCTATCAGCAAGACTTGCGTCGATTCCATGCCAGAAATGTGAAGAGTCGACTTAGACCTCCGAGTGGATCAGCAGAAACCACACAAACTCGCTCCTACTTGGGAAGGCCCCTTCATAATCACAGAGTCCTCCACAATGGAGCGTACCACCTCTATAATGTCGATTGCCAGATTGATGAGCCACGAGCCTGGAATGCGGAGCTCCTCCGCCCCTTTTATACTTGAATTCTCACTCGGATGAGATGTAATAAGAAAAACTCATGTAGTTTATTTATCAAAGACAAGAGCGTTATAATTTTCCCAGTGATTGTTATTGTTTTTGTTTGCATGAGAAATCCCCCAGTGGGTGGCTTAGCTGTGAATCTGTTTCGCCTAAGTTTGTAAAAATAATTTCCTACCGAGTGGTGAGCCAGCCTCCCACTCGGGGGCTTAGCTGCGAACCCGTTTTGCCTAAGTATTTGAAAATCCTACCGAGTGGTGAGCGATCCTCCCACTCGGGGGCTTAGCTGCAGTCCAGTACTCGCCTAAGTATTTGAAAATCCTACCGAGTGGTGAGCGAGCCTCCCACTCGGGGGCTTAGCTGCAGTCCAGTACTCGCCTAACTTTGAGAAATCCTACGGAGTGGTGAGCGATCCTCCCACTCGGGGGCTTAGCTGCAGTCCAGTACTCGCCTACGTATTTGAAAAATCCTACCGAGTGGTGAGCGACCCTCCCACTCGGGGGCTTAGCT
>NC_057809.1:491065535-491078497 GCF_018294505.1 Triticum aestivum | reverse complement strand
TCCTTGGGAGCTTCGCCACAAATACAACATGCGCTCAATCGCCGACCAGCAAGAACGACGAGGTGCAGGTCGACTGCCACCTTCTCCTTGGGAGCTTCGCCACAAATACAACATGTGCTCCATCCCACTCCGCAAGGACGACGAGGTGCAGGTCGACTGCCGCCTTCTCCTTGGGAGCTTCGCCACAAATACAACATGCGCTCCATCGCCGACCCGCAAGGACGACGAGGTGCAGGTCGACTGCCACCTTCTCCTTGGGAGCTGCGCCACAAATACAAAAGTTGTCTCGGGTGAAGAATGATTTCCACTCGATGGAGGATTCATAAAGATATTCAACGATAAACCAAGTTCATATAAATCCTAAAGGTTCCGGACCACAGATCGAAGTGCTCGGGCATTCAGCCCGAAAGAGTTTAACGGTTACAAAAACCACTCGGCATTCCGAGGCAAATTTAAGGTGAGGCATAAAAGTTTGTTCACTCCGCGGGAGGACTGGCAGGCTCGACGAACTCGTCTAGGTCGACACCGTCGGTGATCCGAGTGGCTGCAGCAATGAAAGTCTCCATAAAAGATCAGAAGTCATGCTTCTGGGTGTTGGCGACCTTGATTGATGCCAGCTTGTCTTGTTGCACCTCCTTGCAATGGACACGAACCAAAGACAGAGCCACATCAGCACCACACCGGGCAGAAGATTTCTTCCACTCCTGCACTCGGTCAGGGATCTCGTTAAGTCGAGTCATCAGAGACTCAAGATCATTCTGGAGCATGGCCTTTGGCCAAAGTGCCGGGTCGATCCGTGAAGTGGCGACCTTCAGTCGAGCCAAGTAGTCCACAACACCGTCGATGCGAGATTCTAGTCGGAGCAGATTCATGGCAGTTTCATCTTTCACGGGAGAATTGATTGGGTCCAAACCTGGCTCAATCCGCCCAGTCTCCTCCTCGAAGTTCTAGCAAAACTCTGCATTCACGATCCAAGGATAAGTCAATTTTCGTACGCTGAGTCGACAAAAAAAATCAGTCGGAACAAAATGTGTACCTTCAAGCTTGATGAACAACTTCTTGGCAAGGCTCCTCAGATAGCCCTCCAGATCGTCCCTCCTGCGAGCGATGCTTTCCATCTTCTCGTACAGATTGAGATTATCCTTCTTCAGGCCCGTGCACTCCTTGTTGGCTTCGTTCAGAGCAGATTTCATCTTGGTATTCTCTTCTTCCAACTGGCCGACCGAAGCCAGTTTCTGTTCAGCCAGAGCGGTTCTGTCGTCAGCTTCCTTTCGAGCAGCAGCCAAATCCTGATCCTTCTTCGCCAGAGCTTCTCTCAGTTTTTCTGCAAAGAAATGATGCTCGATTCAGAAAGAGCAGAAGGGTACTCAAGCCTAAGACAAATCAGTCGACAAACTCGTCTTACCATTGGCACCGTCCTTGGCCTTTTGCAGCTTTGTCTTGGCCAGCTCCAAGTCAAGGTTCAGTTGGATCTGCTGTTTCTCCAAGTCAGCAAAGCGAGCTCCAAGATCACAAGATTTCTGCAATCAAAGAGGAGAAGTTATTTTACAGCAAAAAACGACAAAGACAATAAGTACTAAGACTACGGTCGACTGCCCGCAGTCCACCATAGTCTCGGGGACTACACGCAGTGGGTGCACTTTGCGTGCCCCCACCGGCTCTGATTCCACTCGGCCGGCCCGCCGGAGTCGAGTGTAGGGAGTAAAAAAAGGAGAAAGAAAGAACTCAGACCACAGTCGACTGCCAGCAGTCGACTGTGGTCTCGGGGACTACACCCAGTGGGTGCACTTGGCATGCCCTCACCGGTTCTGATCCCACTCGACCAGAACGAGTGGAAGAGACAAACTACCAGTTCGGTTTACACTCGACAAAATGCAAAGACTACAGTCGACTGCCATCAGTCCATCGTAGTCTCGGGGACTACACCCAATGGGTGCACTCAGCGTGCCCCCACTAATTCAAAAATTCAATCAACGCACCCAGTGGGTGTACAGATGCAAAGATTTTCGAAAAGAGTCTTCAGATAGCATATCCTAACAGAACAAGTGGAGACCAACTAACCTGAACGTTGCTTTGGAGATCCGAGCTGGCGTCGTAGGCGGCCTGACTAGCGTCCCGCGCCATCTTCATCTTCTCCAACATGATGCCCGCCTGGCGTATAGCTTCCTTGGAAGCATTCACTTCGTCCTCTGGGACATGATGGGTCGCAAAAACTGAAGGTGGGTCGACAGGGGCCTGAGCAGTCGACGAAGAAGGCAAGGCACTTGACAGTGGCACGACGAAGGTAACAGAACCCCGATTGGCGTCGCCAGTGTCCTGAACCACTGGTTCCGCCCTCGGCATCGACTGTAGCACCTCGCTTGCAGGAGCTTGCCTATTCTTCCTCATCAAAGGCCTCTCGGGCTCTTCATCATCATCGGGGAGGTCAATAATGTTGGGAGCTATGCAAAGTTCAATCGCCAAAATCACATCACCCAATGGTGCACATTGCAGTTGAGTCGACCAAACATAGACAGAAATGGCAGAAATCATACCCAGATTGGAAGTGACCACATCCTCCATCACCTCATCCTCGTCCCTATAAGCTGAGGTCCCGGAAGTAGCAGCACTGCCAGTTCCAAAGTTTGTCTGGTTAAAACAAGAAAATCAAACAGCGTGGGGCGTCGAGTGAATACAAAGGGAGACACTCACGCAGAAGCGACGGGGATGTCAATCTTAATCTTCGGCAACACCTTCCGAGTCTTCGGCTTTGCAACTTTGGGATGCTTTCGCGCTTTTTCGGTCGGGGTTGGTGAAGAGATCCGAGGACGCTTTGAAGACTGACCAGCCTGAGCAGTCGCCTTTTCGCGGGCGCTCGATCGTTCTTGGTCAAGCTTGGATCGCCTCTCCCTGTGAGGAGGCGACTCGACTTCTTCTTCGTCACTTGAGTCGTCGCTTTCTCCGTCCCCTTCACCGTCAGAAGTCCATTCGCCACTGTCGCCGCCGCTCGCCTCGCCTTCCAGATCTTGCTCTTGCTCTCTATTGGGCATTGAATACATTTCGATAAGGGCCTGAAAGAAAGCAGGAAGAATAAAGTCAGTCGACGTGGTATAGACGGCTGCGCGAGTGAATTCAGATTACAATCAAAAGCTCGGAATCGGACCTTCTCTGGTACATGGGACTGGTCGAATGGAGGAACTCTCCTGGCTCCCCTGGGGTTGTCCTTGTTTCCGGTCATGCCCGACAGCCACTTCTCCAATGTGTCGTCGTCGACCTCCTCTGGGTGAATCCGAGTGGAGTCGTCAAGACCCGAATACATCCACATTGGATGGTCTCGAGCTTGAAGAGGCTGGATGCACCGCTGAAGGAAGACCTCCAAGAGATCCATACCAGTGACCCCGTCACGGATAAGCTAGACCACTTGCTCGACCAGCATCCTCACATGCGCCTTCTCCTCCAGGAGCACCTTCAAAGAGGAGGGTTTCCTCACTCGGTCCATGGTAAAAGGAGGGAGGCCAGTCGACTACCCTGGCGTCGACTGGTCTTTGCAATAAAACCAGGTCGGCTGCCATACGCGAACCGAGTCGGGAAGAATCATGGCCGGAAAGGAACTTTTCCCTCTCATCTGAACACCAAGACCCCCGCACATCTGAATCACTTGAGTTCTCTCGTCACTCGGATTGGCCTTTTTCACCGTCTGAGAGCGACAAGTGAAAATGTGCTTGAAAAGACCCCAATGAGGCCGGCAACCCAGAAAATTCTCGCACAAAGAAATGAAAGCGGCGAGATAAACGATTGTGTTGGGAGTGAAGTGGTGGAGTTGCGCCCCAAAGAAGTTCAGAAATCCCCAAAAAAATGGTGAGGAGGCAAGGAAAATCCACGGTCGACGTGGGTGGCGAGGAGAACACGCTCACCCTCCCGAGGTTGCGGCTCGGATTCCTTCCCCGGAATCCGCGCCGATTCATGGGGGATCAGCCCTCCTTCGGCCAGGCCGTCGAGATCCTCTTGGGTGATCGTCGAGCGGATCCAGTCCCTCTGGATCCAGCCCTTCGGCAGGCCGGTCCGCGAGGAAGATCCGCCCCGACTGGTCGCCTTCCCCTTCGCCTTTGCCGTCGCTTTCTTCGCCCGCTCTAGAGCCGCCGTCTTCTCCTTACCCATTGTCGCCGACGAGTCGCGTACAGAGAGGTGGTGCCGGGGCGAGAGCGAGCGCGACAAAGGAGGCTGAAGAGGAGAAGAGATAATGGGGCGCACTGTTCAAGAGACCTCGGTTCAACGCCTTATATGAGGCCGCTTCCGAGTGGCTGACTGGTAGGTCCAGGCGGTCCTGTCAAATCCTGTAACAATCGCGCGCACGGTATGTGGCGAAAAAGGTGGCATGGGGATCGAGGCGGCTCCGCCCTATCCCATCCGATTACTGCCGCCTTCCCCGTCCCGCGCGCTTCCCAAAATTCAGATCCCGTGAAATCTGCAGGCAGCAGAACAACTTGTCAGACCGAAGATCTCCTCCACACCGTCACTCGGAGCCTCTCAAGTAAGGAAACTCACTCGATAAAAAAATAAGAATGGATCAAGGCGACTGAAAAGGAAGTTGTTGTCATCACTCAGGTTCATTGATCCGAAACAAGATATGCTCATAGCATGAAAAATGAGTCGGAGAAGTGCTCAACTCCTTCCCCACTCAAACCTCGATCCATTCGGGGGCTAATGATGAAGCTATGTACCTAGGGTAGGGTCATGGACCTGTCCCAGCTGCCCTACCCAAGGACATCTCAAGAAGAAATCACCTTTCAATCGACTTGAAGGTGTTTCACTCGACAGACTCGAAGACACTCGACCAAGAAGTAATCACTCGACCAAGGTCCAATCACTCGACGGCCAGGAGACCTAAAGGCACTCCGCACACTAACAGTCGGTTATTAAGTAGCCTTTATGGTCATCATAGCACTTTATTAGAGGCGTTACCAGTAACGCCCGACTTTAATGTATTTAAGACCCTACACAACTGAGGGCCGGAGGGGGCCGGCGAACTCTATATAAGCCACCCCCTCCTCGGTGTAAAGGGTTCGCACCCCTGTAATTCATACACACATAATCTAGTCGACCGCCTCCGGGCTCCAAGACGTAGGGCTATTACTTCCTCCGAGAAGGGCCTGAACTCGTAAACCTCGTGTGCTTACAACTTCTCCATAGCTAAGATCTTGCCTCTCCATACCTACCCCCCTACATTACTGTCAGGCTTAGAACCACGACAGTCGGTGTGCTCGCTTGAGGCGAGGCGTCGCGGCGGAGGACGATAAGACGACCGACATGCTCACTTGGTAGGATGGCGGCCGCTTCGCCCGGGCGCTCGGGCGCGGCAGCACGGCGTCGGGTCGTTGCTGGTGGCGCCGGGGCCCGAGCTATGGTTTGACGGGCGACGCGGAGGAGGCACTGTCCTAAAGCCAGCGACGATGGCTGCAGCGGGCGTCAACATCTTGCTTCAGGGGCTACCAAACAGAGGATCCCCAAAATCGCTGGCTACTGAACACCATGAGGCCGCTCGCCCACGGCCAATCGAAATCGAATCGATGCCGGCGGCCACACCGACCTACGTCATGTCCTTTTCTCGGCCTGATCCTAAGCGCCTCCTCCTTCACCGCCTCACCTCGCCCAGCATAGCCATAGGCGGCTCCATGGGCCGTGGTGGCATGGTGGCTAGCCACGCTGGGTCTCCGGGACGTGCCGGACAGCGTCGCGTTCCTACACCTTGGGGATGGCTTTGGGTCGAATTCTCCTCCGTGCAATTTCGTGCTCCTTTGGTATGTGTGGCTTCGCCCATCTTCCTCCTCATGTTTTCTTCTGCTGACTGATGTACCCTTACTATGCATCCTAGAGTGACACCATGTATTCCAGAGCTACTACATGAACACAATGAAACACCTGACCTTCAAAGAAAATGATACAGCTGGCCAATTTGGTTTGGAGTTTGCAGGAGGCTTTCAGATGTTCTTCTATGTTACATACCCCATGTTAGGCAACAAAACAGGTCAATATTCTGTATAGATATAGGATTTGCATATTTTCTACTTCTTCTAGCAAATACAGACTAAGTCTCTGATTATCTGCAGGGTGTTTCTAATCTTTCTGCCTTCCAGCGTAAATAGAGATATGGTGCCTAGACTTCAACTATTTATCCTATATAGTATAATTGACATTTAAGTTATACATCCTTTCTAGATTTCTCAATATCATGCCTAGAGTTTATAATCCTTTCTTTGAATATCCGTAGCCAGACTTTGAAACTGTTGCACATACATAAATTAAACTAGCTGCCTGTAGTACGAGTATTATATACTCTATAGATTTGTATGTATGTGGTTACTTTGTTTTGTGGCAAAAGGGTTCAAGGCTAGCATTTTCTAAATATAGCACATTCATATAAATTTTCTTGCAATTCTAACTATGAAATCCATATTCATTTGGTAGTTTTTCTGTAACAATATAAATGATCTTTCAGTCATAGTGCCAGTATTTAGAACTAAATCTGATGGGACTAAATTCCCCTTGGACCCCCACCCCCTTATTATATTCCTATATCTCCATCTCCTTTCTCCACTGGCCATCAGAGAATAGAGATCACATCATGAATTTGTTTTTTGTCAGAGATGTGCTCCCGATGCTTTTGGTTATCAAATTTGTGATGCAATCCGTCCCTATGTCGGCACAATCAGCAGAACAAAGTAGCTACCATGATTTTCCCATTGATCTCTTGGAGTGATTCAAACCTGCAAGCACCAGGGTAAGAAGTTTCGGTTTTCTTACTAATGCAAGTGATTTTGTAAGGTTAGAACAATGCCAGTTTGCTTTTATGTTGGGTTTTCTAATTTCTACATATTCCTTTCTTATGGATTCTTCCTTCAAGGAAATATAATTATCTAGGTAGTATGGAAAAGCATGCAAATTATATAACTATTTGGTTATACTCATGCTCTGCTATGTCAGATTGAGGAGAAAGAATTATTTTGTTCACCCATCATATTTTTCCCAGGTAATGACTCATGCTCTGTTATGTCAGATTGAGTGACTCCTGCATATGATGATTGGAGAATTTTTCATCAATTTTCCAACATGAATTAGCTACAGAAATTGGGAAAAGAGGAGTCCAGACTCTGATGAACACATCGTCTTTCCTAGGTAACTAATAGTTGGCACCTCTACATTTACATTATAAGATGCCAGCGCCACAAAGTCCCTGGATGCGTCTGCCTGCCTGCGTTGATGGGTGATCCGGTCGCAAAAAAATGGATAAAAATACACATCAGTTTGTCAAGATACATGTTGGTTACCTTATGAACGAGTATAGCTATTACCAGAGTACAAGAAAATATGTTTCAATTTTCCTTGAAATAAACTTGTATTATGATTACTACGTTTAGATCTTGGAGCTATGGTCGACTTTAGTAGATGGTTACTGAAGTCTGCACCAGTCAAATATTTTCTATTTACATGTCTGAGCACCATCGGGATAACCTGATTACTGTGTCACAAGCTTGCTATTTCTATTTGTGCAAATTCTGTAATTGTTTCAGTGTTTTGCATGATGCATAGGTTTTTCAAAACAGAAAGAAGTGGATGCACAACTTGATTTTGCTTTATTATTTAGTACCAGTTGACTTTGTAAATCCCAGTTTCTCCGGTATTATAACTGTCAAATCATCAAGTTAACATGATTTTTCTCTTTGGACAACTTGCAATTTGTAATATTATGATTTTCATTTTTAGAAACCACTTCAACTAGCCTAGGACTGTGTCTATTAGTCCTCCAGTATTTGTTAAGATGAGATAACACATTGTATGACAGGTAACAAGCAACTGAAGCAAGAAGATTTTTTGAAAGTATAGCCACCTTAACCTAGGATGCATGATGGAAGGATCCAATATGTCAGCACCAACGGGGGAATTGAAGAGCTTCATATTCAGTTTATTTTAGCTGCTTGCCTGCTTCAACTGTCTACATTACAGGAAACATGTTTCTTTAAGTGACAAACCTGGATACCAATTTATTCAAACTATTATATTTCTTATAGAAGTAATGCAATATATTCTCTCTCTTATGCCTATTTGAAATACCATTGTGGGTCTGTACTTTGCATCTCATATTGCAAGGATAACACATTGTATGCATACTCTCTATTTCTCTTAACTGTAGCAATGATGGAGCGGGAAAGAGTGATGAACCTTGTAACATGGATATTGTACATGTATGAGCTGTGGGTCACTATTGTTTATCATATGGATTGTAGATGTAGCAACACTGAAATTTATAACATATCCTCAAATTTCTTTATTTTAGCATTGATGATATACAAGAGCCAGCAAAAAATAGAATAAAAAGGTTCATTAGAGAAATATTATAATTAACGATTGAATGTCAAATGGCAGTGATTTTATATCTATGTGTGGGAGCTTGATGAAAGATTACATGCAGAGTATACAAGTGAAACCCATCATTTTTCTAGATGAGCTATTACCAGAGGAGATATATATTTCTAGCTAAAGTTAACATTACTAAAATATTCCACTGGGTGGCAACTCTAGGGCAAGAAGCATACATGTAAGCCTATTCTAGAAATGTTGTAGCTTCAGCGTCGTGCTCCAGCTTCCGTGGAACTTCCACGCCCTTTTGGGACGTGACGGTCAACTTCTGTTGGTTGAGGGGTTCGTCATGAACATAGCATAGGCTGACTACGGGGAGGTGGTCTATACCGAGGAA
Organism: Triticum aestivum; assembly: GCF_018294505.1. Classification (NCBI taxonomy): domain Eukaryota; kingdom Viridiplantae; phylum Streptophyta; class Magnoliopsida; order Poales; family Poaceae; genus Triticum; species Triticum aestivum. The sequence continues at coordinate 491,069,766 of NC_057809.1, read as the reverse complement.
GATGGCGTTGCTGGGGTTTCGGAAATGTCTAGAAATGTTGACGCTTTAGTGCCACGCTCCAGCTTCCGTGGAAGGGCCACACCGTTTAGGACGTGATGGTCAACTTTTGTTGGTTGGGGGGTTCGTCATGAACATGGCATAGGCCGACGATGGGGACATGGTCTATACTGAGGAAGATGGCGATATTGGGGAGGAGGCCAATGGCGTGGAAGACTAAGACGGCACGGAGGAGGTCGACAAGAGGCATTTGGCGGGGTAGCAGATGAATAGAATGAGGGGGAGGGTTGGCGGTCGGCCCCGGCAGGCTCATGAGAAGGGAACAATGGCGATGTCATGGCTTGCGCTTTGACCAGGTTCGTTTTGCAATTAAGTGTTACACAACTTGGTGATGGCATTGTCGTCGAAAATATATTAAGCTCTGTGATTTCGACTTCACCAAATTGTATGAGAGGCCTCCGATCCGCGTAGTTGCTGAAGCATGGAGTTGAAGGAGATCCGAACAACCCCTAAACTAAAAGTATGCTCCTGGACATCAACATACCAAATTGGAACAAGACTGATTGATGTGCCTACCCTATCAATGGTTGAATAATTTTTTTTACGTTTTAGTGTCACCGCATGATACTATCCATGCATTATCAATGGTTGAATAATATTTTGTAGGTTTTAGTGTCATCTCATGATACTATCCATGCATTCCATCCTCAAGAAGTTACCCATGTAACTTAATCATTTGTTTGATTCGTTCACCTGCATTGTCACCCGTGGCAACGCACGGGCACATTTACTAGTCTGAAACATTTGAAAAGTTCAAAGAATTTCAGAGTGAAGTGGAAAATCATCGTAACAAGAAAATCAAGTTTCTCTGATCTGATCATGGAGGTGAATATTTGAGTTATGAATTTGGACTTCATTTGAAACAATGCGGAATTTCACAACTCACGCCACCTGGAACACCACAATGTAATGGTGTGTCCGAATATCGTAACCGCACTTTATTAGATATGGTGTGATCTATGATGTCTCTCACTGATTTACCGCTATCGTTTTGGGGTTATGCTTTAGAGACGGCTGCATTCATGTTAAATAGGGCACCATCTAAATCCGTTGAGACGACACCTTATGAACTGTAGTTTGGCAAGAAACCCAAGTTGTCGTTTCTTAAAGTTTGGGGCTGCGATGCTTATGTGAAAAAGCTTCAACCTGATAAGCTCGAACCCAAATCGGAGAAATGTGTCTTCATAGGATACCCAAAGGAGACTGTTGGGTACATCTTCTATCACAGATCCGAAGGCAAGATATTCCTTGCTAAGAATGGACCCTTTCTAGAGAAGGAGTTTCTCTCGAAAGAAGTGAGTGGGAGGAAAGTAGAACTTGACGAAGTAATTGTACCTTCTCCCTTATTGAAAAGTAGTTCATCATTGAAATCAGTTCCAATGATTCCTACACCAGTAAGTGAGGAAGCTAATGATGATGATCATGAAACTTCTGATCAAGTTACTACCGAACCTCGTAGGTCAACCAGAGTAAGATCCGCACCAGAGTGGTACGATAATCCTGTTCTAGAAGTCATGTTACTTGACCATGACGAACCTACGAACTATAAGGAAGCGATGATGAGCCCAGATTCCGCAAAATGGCTTGAGCCCATGAAATCTGAGATGGGATCCATGTATGAGAACAAAGTATGGACTTTTGTTGAATTGCCCATTGATCGGCAAGCCATAGAGAATAAATGGATCTTCAAGAAGAAGACTAATGTTGGCGGTAATATTACTGTCTACAAAGCTCGGCCTGTTGCAAAAGGTTTTCGACAAGTTCAAGGAGTTGACTACGATGATACCTTATCACCCGTAGCGATGCTTAAGTCTGTCCGAATCATGTTAGCAATTGCCGCATTTTATGATTATGAAATTTGGCAAATGGATGTCAAAACTACATTCCTTAATGGATATCTTAAAGAAGAGTTGTATATGATGCAACCAGAAGGTTTTGTCGATCCAAAAGGTGCTAACAAAGTGTGCAAGCTCCAGCGATCCATTTATGGAGTGGTGCAAGCCTCTCGGAGTTGGAATATATGCTTTGATAGTGTGATCAAAGCATATGGTTTTATACAGACTTTTGGAGAAGCCTGTATTTACAAGAAAGTGAGTGGGAGCTCCGTAGCATTTCTGATATTATATGTAGATGACATATTGTTGATCGGAAATGATACTGAATTTCTAAATAGCATAAAAGGATACTTGAATAAGAATTTTTCAATGAAAGACCTCGGTGAAGCTGCTTATATATTGGGCATCAAGATCTATAGAGATAGATCAAGACGCTTAATTGGACTTTCACAAAGCACATACCTTGATAAAGTTTTGAAGAAGTTCAAAATGGATCATGCAAAGAAAGGGTTCTTGCTTGTATTACAAGGTGTGAAGTTGAGTCAGACACAATGCCCGACCTCTGCAGAAGATAGAAAGAAAATGAAAGGTGTCCCCTATGCTTCAGCCATAGGCTCTATCATGTATGCAATGCTATGTACCAGACCTGATGTGTGCCTTGCTATCAGTTCAGCAGGGAGGTACCAAAGTAATCCAGGAGTGGATCACTGGACAATGGTCAAGAATATCCTGAAATACCTGAAAAGGACTAAGGATATGTTTCTCGTATATGGAGGTGACAAAGAGCTCGTCGTAAACGGTTACGTTGATGCAAGCTTTAACACTGATCAGGATGACTCTAAGTCACAAACCGGATACGTGTTTTTATTAAATGGTGGAGCTGTTAGTTGGTGCAGTTCCAAGCAGAGCGTCGTGGCGGGATCTATGTGTGAAGCGGAATACATAGCTGCTTCGGAAGCAGCAAATGAAGGAGTTTGGATGAAGGAGTTCATATCCGATCTAGGTGTCATACCTAGTGCATCGGGTCCAATGAAAATCTTTTGTGACTATACTGGTGCAATTGCCTTGGCAAAGGAATCCAGATTTCACAAGAGAGCCAAGCACATCAAGAGACGCTTCAATTCCATACGCGGTCAAGTCAAGGAGGGGGGCATAGAGATTTGCAAAATACATACGGATCTGAATGTTGGAGACCCGTTGACTAAGCCTCTCTCACGAGGAAAACATGATCAACACCAAGACTCCATGGGTGTTAGAATCATTACAATGTAATCTAGATTATTGACTCTAGTGCAAGTGGGAGACTGAAGGAAATATGCCCTAGAGGCAATAATAAAGTTGTTATTTATATTTCCTTATATCATGATAAGTGTTTATTATTCATGCTAGAATTGTATTAACCGGAAACTTAGTACATGTGTGAATACATAGACAAACAGAGTGTCACTAGTTTTCCTCTACTTGAATAGCTCGTTGAATCAATGATGGTTATGTTTCCTAACCATAGACATGAGTTGTCATTTGATTAACGGGATCATATCATTGGAGAATGATGTGATTGACTTGACCCATCCGTTAGCTTGGCACGATGATCGTTTAGTTTATTGCTATTGCTTTCTCCATAACTTATACATGTTCCTCTGACTATGAGATCATGCAACTTCCGAATACCGGAGGAACACTTTGTGTGCTACCAAACTTCACAATGTAACTGGGTGATTATAACGGTGCTCTACGGGTGTCTCCGATGGTGTTTGTTGAGTTGGCATAGATCGAGATTAGGATTTGTCACTCCGATTGTCGGAGAGGTATCTCTGGGCCCTCTCGGTAATGTACATCACTATAAGCCTTGCAAGCAATATAGCTAATGAGTTTGTTATGGGATGTAGCATTACGGAACGAGTAAAGAGACTTGCCGGTAACGAAATTGAACTAGGTATTGAGATACCGACGATCAAATCTCGGGCAAGTAACATACCGATGACAAAGGGAACAACGTATATCGTTATGCGGTTTGACCGTTAAAGATCTTCGTAGAATATGTAGGAACCAATATGAGCATTCAGGTTCCGCTATTGGTTATTGTCCAAAGACGTGTATTGGTCATGTCTACATAGTTCTCGAACCCGTAGGGTCCGCACGCTTAACGTTCGGTGACGATCGTATTATGAGTTCATGTGTTTTGATGTATCGAAGGTAGTTCGGAGTCCTAGATATGATCACGGACATGATGAGGAGTCTCGAAATGGTTGAGACATAAAGATCGATATATTGGACGACTATATTTAGACATCGTAATGGTTCCGGGTGAGATCAGGCATTTACCGATGTACCGGGAG
>NC_057809.1:491057813-491065235 GCF_018294505.1 Triticum aestivum | reverse complement strand
ATATGGGCCTTATTGTGCCATAGTGGGAGAGAGGAGAAGGGAGCAAAGGAGGGGGCGCCCCCCAAGCCCAATCTGAATTGGGAAGGGGGCCGGCCCCGCTTTCTTTCCTCCTTCCTCCCCTTCCTTCTCTCCTAATCCAACTAGGGAAGGGGGGATCCTACTCTCGGTGGGAGTAGGACTCCCCTTGGGGCGCGCCTAGGAGGCCGGGCCCCTCCCCTTCCTCCACTCCTTTATATACAGGGGAGGGGGCACCCCATAGACACACAAGTTGATCATTGATCTCTCAACCGTGTGCGGTGCCCCCTCCACCATAATCCACCTCGGTCATATCGTAGCGGTGCTTAGGCGAAGCCCTGTTCCGGTAGCATCATCATCACCTTCCTCACGCCATCGTGCTGACGAAGCTCTCCCTTGACACTCTACTAGATCGTGAGTTCGTGGGACGTCACCAAGCTGAACGTGTGCAGATCGCGGAGGTGTCGTACCTTCGGTGCTAGGATCGGTCGATCGTGAAGACATACGACTACATCAACCGCGTTGTCATAACGCTTCCGCTTACGGTCTACGAGGGTACGTGGACAACACTCTTCCCTCTCGTTGCTATGCATCACCATGATCTTATGTGTGCGTAGGAATGTTTTTGAAATTACTGCGTTCCCAACAATAGCAACATCAATTTCAGAACATAATGGATACTAGGGATCAAACCCTAACAAAACTAACTCAATTACATGATAAATCTCATCCAACCCATCATCGTCCAGCATGCCTACGATGGAATTACTCACGCACGGCAATGGGCATCATGAAATTGGTCATGGACGAAGGTTGATGATGACGATGGCGACGGATTCCCCTCTCTGGAGCCCCGAACGGACTCCAGATCAGCCCTCTCGAGAGAGGTTAGGGCTTGGCGGCGGCTCCATATCGTAAAACGTGATGAATCCTTATCCCTAATTATTTTCTCCTCAAACGTGAATATATAGAGTTGGAGTTGAGGTCGGTGGAGCCTCAGGGGGCCCACGAGATGGGGAGGCGCGCCCCAGGGGGGTGGGTGCGCCCCCACCCTTGTGGACAGGGTGTGGCCCCCTAACATTGATTCTTTTGCCAGTATTTTTTATATATTCCAAAAATATTCTCCGTGAAGTTTCAGGTCATTCCGAGAACTTTTATTTCTGCACAAAAATAACGCCATGGCAATTCTGCTGAAAACAACGTCAGTCTGGGTTAGTTCCATTCAAATCATGTAAGTTAGAGTCCAAAACAAGGTCAAAAGTGTTTGGAAAAGTAGATACGATGGAGACGTATCAGTGGTGTCTGGCGACGGCGTGGCTGGGCGAGGGCAGACGCGGTACGGGACGGGCAACGGCATGCGGCGGCAGCAACAAGAAGTAGCAATAGCGGCTCGCAAAGCAATAGAGCGGCAGCAGCGGGCAAGCGGTAGGGTCGAGGCTGCGGTAGCAGCAGGCGGGTGTGCGAGGCACGGCGGAGGAGTGGGAGCGAGGCTCACGGCGCAGCGACGGTGTGCGTGCGGGCGTGCGGTGTCGTGCAGCAGAGCAACGCAGCAGCGACAACGGCGCAGGAGCAGCAGTACAGAGTGCCCGTGGCCACGGCGGGCAGCGGCGACTGTGGCCAGGGCACGGTGACGCGCACGCCTTAACCGGCGCAGGCCGCGGTAGGGCACGTCGAGCACGGCTAAGATGAGCAGGGGATGGCCCGAGACAAGCAGATGTAGTCAAGCACGGGACGTACACGGGTCTACGTCGTCGATTCAACATGGAAAAGAGAAGGGGAGAAAGGAGCTCACTACGGTGGCACACGGAGGCCCGTTGGTGGCTTAGGAGCTGCAGAGGCGACGGAGATGGTGACGGCGACCGGCAAGGCAGAGGTGGACGAAGAGCACGGGTTCGTCTTTGTAGCTGCCCCCGGCTCCAATCCGTCGGTGTAGAGGAAGTAGGGGAGGACGACAGAGGTCAAGGACACACCGACGTGGTTGGAGGGGCTCGGTGGCCATGATGGTGCAGCATCGGGACGGAGGGGATCCGCCATGGGAGAGAGTGAGGGGAGGCGATATCTAGGGGGAGTGGGGTGAGTGGAGTGGGGAAAATATCTGGTGGGGGAGCTGACGAAGCCGACTCGTCCTTATCCCCTCGGTGCGGCAGCGACGCGGGGGCGATGAGCGGGTGCGGCGAGGACGGCGGGTGCACCTCGGTCGGCTTCCCCTGTAGCGAGGTGGAAGGCGACCGAGGGGGAGTTGGGTCGGGCCGGCTCGGTGAGATGGGCCGAGGCCTGGGGGGTTAGGGGAGGCCTTTTAGGTTCTATTTATTTATTTGTTTTATGTTTTCTTTTATTGATTTAACTTAGTTTTAGCTTTTTGTAAAATATAGCGGTAGCCTCTAAATTAGTATTATCAATTATGCTACTGCCACAATTATTATGGAACTAAAATAAATTAGTTTAGAATTTTTATAAATTAAAAAGCATTTATATAGTTGTTCTTAGCCACTGCATATTCACAAAAAGGGATGTAAGTACTTTACAAAAGTGTTGGGTCACCACCATAATTAGTTATGGAGTATTTTCCACACTTTGAACATTTTATTTTGCATGTATGAGAAATTTAGATTTTGAGCCTTAATTTGAATTTGAATTTGATTTTTGATTTGGATCAAGTGAGGATTAGCAACAGTAATGTGATGACATGGCACCATTAACGGGGGATTACTGTAGATTAATTATCCAGGCGTCACAATTCTCCTCCACTACAAGAAATCTCGTCCCGAGATTTTAGGAGGTAGACGGAAACAAAAGCGGAGTATTCATCTCGAAGACGATCCTTGAGTCCCCAATTGGCTTCATCTTCAGAAGGATTTGACCACTGGACTTTTAGAAATTTGATAGCCCTCGGACGGGTACGACTTTCATCTTGAACGAGAACGCTGATCGGATGCTCTCTGTAAGTGCGATCATCATGCAAGGGTTGAGCTTTATAAGCCATGGGGTTATTGCAAAAGGATTTGCGACACAGGGCATCGGCCATGACGTTAGCCTTGCCAAGGGTGTAAGAAATACCATAGTCATAGTCTGTGATTGTTTTCATACATTGTTGTTTAGGGAGATCCAGATCTAGCTGAGTAAACAAGTACATCAGACTTTGATGATCGGTGGATATCTCGCAACGATTACCAAAGAGGAAATGTCGCCGCAACTTCAGTGCAAATTTAAGTGCAGCAAGTTCAAGGTCATAGACTGGGTAGTTCTTCTAGAAAGACTTCTTGGAATTCACAAACGCTAGAGCGTTTTCAATTCTCACAAGAGGAGAAGTGTTTACGCGTCAAGGAATAAATCCGTGCTTCAGCATTTTGAACCAAATGAGCCTCGTAGCTTACTATCTCACTCGAAGGATGCAATAGATAGACGGTTTTAGTGGCGCAAATGATAGCGGTGGTATGTGTTTACAACCATTCAATTTCAACGGGGACGTTGTGACTAATCAAGGTGGTTCGACATTGGCCCGCGAAATGCAGCTTGGAATTCTGGCCAAGTGATGGCGGTTCCAACAAATAAGGAATGCCTGAGGCTGTCCCACCATTGAGTAGCGGGACCTTTCAGATAATGAGCCGCGAAGGTGACATAGTTGGCAGGGGCTACATCAGCAGACTCCCACTCAAAAGTGATGTCACGGAGCCAGTCATCAGCATCAAGGGGCTGAGATGAGCTGTGGTAGACGATAGGGTCGAGACGTGCAAAGTCTTGCAGAGTCATTGGAGCTGGTTGTTGATTCATATTGGGGCACGGAAACTGATCCATGACTCCTACCATGAACCGATGATTCAGCTGAACTGCTGTATCATTTCGGCCATGTATTGGGCGGTCATGACTAGCGGGTTTAACCATCCTGCTTAAAGCAACAAGGGGTAGTTAAACAAGGGTTGGTGCAAGCATATGGAGTCATTCATGAGGTGATCAGAACAATGAGCAAATGCAAAGTATGTAAAAAGAAGTAGTCACTAAAGACATACTGATACATATATAGAGCCAATTACACGTTGTTCGTATGAGTTCGGACAGAGAAACATCATAAACATACTAGGCGACACACATGCACGCGATGGGGGATACAACAACGGAACATAGCAAAGGCCACACCAGTGTCGGAAAAACCAATAGAGTGAGGGATTTGCAATTGACGATGCAGGGTGCCCTTGATAAGAGGATCCTGCGGTCAGTGAACATTTTGAAGCAGATCTTGGCCCTCAATTCGAGAAAGGGGTAATACAAACCTCCGGGTGGACGTGATCGCGAGATCCTAATGTTAGAGTTAGCAAAATCATTTAACCCGAGTAGAAGAGAGATCAGAGTCCCAGAGTAAAGGAAGAGGAGTAAAAGATACTAATACCACCCATTTGACAATGTGGGCCCGTAAGCCACACAACCATGTTAGTAAAAAAAATCAAAGACTAGACTCAACTTCGGCCAAGGAGTTGGAAAGGGGGATCCTATAGGCAGTCGGCTCTGATACCAACTTTGTGACGCCCCCAATTCGACCGTGCACTAATCATACATGCAAATGTGTACGATCAAGATCAGGGACTCATGGGAAGATACCATAACACAACTCTAGACACAAAAGGAAATAGTACAAGCTTTATATTACAAGCCAGGGGTGTAACGCCCTCGATGCGGCTATAGCTCCCACGTGTCGAGGCACGACTTACAGACATAACTGCATTGAAAGCAATGTCGCAAGTTAGGAAATCATCACAACATCCCATGTAATATAAATAATAAAAGGGGAGATACATAGTTGGCTTACACTCGCCACGTCACATCAGAGTACATAAATAACATCCATCATACAAACACTCATGGCTCGACTACGACGCCAAAATAGAAGAAAACCCAACATGCGACAAGGCCCTGAATCAAACCCCAACTAGGCACCACTACTGATCATCGGGAAAGGAAACATAATAACGCTGAGAGTCCTCGTCGAACTCCCACTTGAGCTTGTACTCGTCACCTGGAGCGGAATCACCTGGACCTGCATCTGGAGTTATAGTATCTGTGAGCCACAGGGACTCAGCAATCTCGCACCCTCGCGATCAAGACTATTTAAGCTTATAGGAAGGGTAAGGCAATTATGTGTGGAGCTGCAGCAAGCGACTAGCATATATGGTGGCTATCTTATTCGCAAAAGAGAGCGAGAAGAGGAGGCAAAGCGCGAGCGAGAAGCTAGAAGGCAACCTGCGCAAACATTACTCCAACACCGTGTCCACTTCCCGGACTCCGCCGAGAAGAGGCCATCACGGTAACACACTCAGTTGATTCATTTTAATTAATTAGGGTTCAAGTTATCTACAACCGGACATTAACAAATTCCCATCTGCCCATAACCGCGGGCACGACTTTCGAAAGTTCAATCCCTGCAGGGGGGGTCCCAACTTAGCCCATGACAAGCTCTCACGGTCAACGAAGGAATAGACCTCCTCCCAAGACGTTCCGATCAGACTCGGTATCTCGGTAACTCAAGACACTTCGACAGGTTAAAACAAGACCAGCAACACCGCCTGAATGTGCCGACAAATCCCGATAGGAGATGCACATATCTCTTTCTCAGGGCACACTCAGATTATCTTAGGTACGGGTAGGCCAGCCCAGAGTTGCCCCTGGTGGCCACCGGCAGCTGACAGGTGGACCAACACTCAGAGGAGCACTGGCCCGGGGGGGTAAATAAGATGATCCTTGAGTCTGCAGAACCCAAGGGAAAGAAAAGGCTGGGTGGCGAATGGTAAAACCAAGGTTGGGCATTGCTGGACAAGCTTTAACCAAGGCGGGATGTGATGCGGGATGCAAAATGCAAGATATGACAGGAAATGCATGAACCTGGCCTCAACTTGGAATTCCAAGGTTGCCACTAGAAAGATGAGATGAAATCGCTTGAAAACAATATAAAGATCATCGGAATCGGAGTTACGGTTTGGAGATGGCAAGCATTTTAAGAATGACACCGGTCTGCAATTTACAGCAAGTAGGCATCTAAATGCAACGAGATGAACATGCTATAGCCACCAAACATGACAACAAAATACATGGCAGGGATGCACACAAGATGCTTAACAAAAGACTAGCACTGCTCCGCGGCCAATTCATCCATTATGAGGTTCAAACAAGCATGGCAAAAACGCAAATGCAAAACAGATTCCAGACTTAGTGAAATTGACACTAGTCTGAAATTTCAGATCACGAAGCCCTCTTCGGAGCAGCAAAACAACATGATACATGACCTGATTAAGACAAGTAAGAACATGGCATGGAGCTACTTAATAAGCTTAACAAAAGTCCCAAAGTGACCTGAGGCCAAAAGGGATCACAAAATATACTAACGGGCACACGAACATAGTTAAAACACAATCAGTTTTCAGACTTAGTGAAAACTGAGACATGCTGAAATATAACTCACGAAGGCATGTAAACGAGCTCGATGCACTCACTACGGTGCAAGTCATGGCAAGGCAAGCATACATCCATTAAGAAGGCAAAAAATACTAGCTAGTCATGGCATGCACGGATCAACTACAATAGCATCGGCAAAATCGCAAACGAGTTGACGATCTGCCCAGATTCACAACGAAGCAAAAGTAGAGCTCGATTGACTCAAGCTAGGGTGTTCCATAATTGCAAACAAAGACATGGATGGATAGAGCATAACATGATTAAATAAACTTCTTTACTGATCATCCTCAAAAGAGGCACGGATCACTAGGAAACAAGCTGAACATATGGCATCATAAACTAAATAATCCCAGACTTAGTGAAAACTACTAAGTCTCTGAAAACAGATTTCTCGGGTGCCTCACTTTGCAAGCTTGCACAAGTCACCACACACATCCTAAAAATGCATGAGTTGCACCTCTGGAAAGAAGACAAAATGCTTAACAAAACATATGAAGGACTCACAGGCATAGCATGCACACAATAATCATGGCAAAAATGACAAAAGTCTAAGATGAACTAGCAGATCTGACAATTAACTCACGAAGCCTCCTTCTAACAGCATTTTGGGCATCAATATGAGCTCAAATGAAAATGATGCACTGGAATGAAATGATGTACTCGTCGAGACGAACATTTTGATATACTATATGCATGAATCAGAGCTATGGAAGCAAAGTTACGGGGCCTCGAACAGGAGCATATGAGCTAAAAATTCTGGGACTTTGTGAAAAAAAAACGACCTAGGGTTAGGAAAAAATCAGATCTAAGATCCGGGCCGGAACACTGTAGCGGCGGCGCGATTCCCGATGACGACCGTCGCCGGAGAAGAAACGGACGGCGGGGCAAGGTCACCGGACCGGCTGGACGGCGCCGGCGTCGGGGAGGAGGCGGGGCTCGCCGGAGCAACGAGGAGGCGGCGGGCGG
>NC_057809.1:491047704-491057137 GCF_018294505.1 Triticum aestivum | reverse complement strand
CCGCGGCGGCGGCTGGCTGCCATGTGGCGCCCCACGACTGGCTGCGGGCGGCGGCGGGTGCGATCCGAATGTTGTCCGGCCTGGCGTGGACACGTCCGGCGGCGGCGGGAGAGAATTTTAGGGTTTCGGGGAGAGGGAGAGATCCGAAAATGGAGGGGTGTATATATAGGCATAGAGGGAGCTAGGAGAGTCCAAATGAGGTGTGGTTTTCGGCCACGCGATTGTTATCGAACGCTCTAGGACATGGAGCAGAGTTTGGTGGGTTTTGGGCCAAAATGGAGGGGTGTTGGGATGCAACACACACGAGGCCTTTTCGGTCCCTCGGTTAACCGTTGGAGTATCAAACAAAGTCCAAATGATACGAAACTTGACAGGCGGTCAGTAACCCAAGGCCGCTTGGCAAGTCTCGGTCCAATCCGGAAATGTTTGAACCCCAAACACAAAAGAAAGCTAGAAATGACCACCGGAGGAGAACGAAGCGCCGGAATGCAAAACGGACAACGGGGAAAAAGCTCGGATGCATGAGAGGAACACATATGCAAATGCAATGCACATGATGACATGATATGAGATGCATGAAAAAGAAAACAACACACGGAGACAAAGACCCGAACCAGAGAAATAAATATAACTTAACGCCGGAAACGGCAAGAGTTGGAGTACAAATAGGGAAAGTTACATCCGGGGTGTTACAACACTCCACCACTATGAAAAGATCTCGTCCCGAGATCTAGGACTCAAAGAACTCCGGGTACTCAGAACAGAGGTGATCCTCGCGTTCCCAGGTAGCTTCACGGTCGAAATGGTGTGACCACTTGACTTTAAGAAATTTGATTGACTTGTTGCGAGTCTTGCGTTCAGTCTCTTTGAGAATAGCAACTGGGTGCTCACAATAAGAAAGATCTTCTTGGAGCTCAATGTCCTCGAAGTTGAGGGTGCGTTCAGGATTCTTGAAGCACTTTCGAAGCTGAGAGACATGGAACACGTCATGAACATTTGCAAAGTTTGAAGGAAGCTCTAGTTGATAGGCGAGGTCGCCTCTCTTGCTGACAATCTTGAAAGGTCCCACGTATCTAGAGGCAAGCTTCCCTTTGATACCGAAGCGACGAGTACCTTTCATAGGAGAGACACGGAGGTAAACATGATCTCCGATCTCGAAAGCCAAATCACGATGCTTACTATCATAGTAGCTCTTCTATCGGGATTGGGCTGCTTTGAGGTTATCACGAATGACTTTGCACATTTCTTCTGCTTCTGTGATTAAGTCATTACCCAGCAGCTGACGTTCACCGGTTTCAGACCAGTTGAGAGGGGTACGACACTTCTTGCCATACAGAATTTCAAAAGGGGCCTTGCCCGAACTTGCTTGAAAACTGTTGTTGTATGAGAATTCAGCATAAGGAAGACAATCCTCCCACTTCATGCCGAAGGAGATCACACAAGCCCTGAGCATATCTTCAAGAATCTGGTTGACACGCTCGACTTGACCACTTGTTTGAGGATGGAAAGTTGTGCTGAAGCGGATGTTCGTGCCCATGGCCTTCTGGAAAGAATCCCAAAACTTCGAGGTAAAGATGCTGCCACGGTCTGAAGATATCACTTGAGGAATACCGTGCAGAGAGACAATGCTAGAGGTATAGAGTTCCGCCAAGTGAGCTGCAGTGATCGACTCTTTGATAGGCAGAAAGTGAGCCACTTTGGTGAGCTTGTCGATGACAACGAATATAGCATCATTGCCACGCTTGGACTTTGGAAACCCAGTCACGAAGTCCATTTCAATGTGGTCAAACTTCCATTCTGGAATGGCAAGAGGTTGGAGGAGACCTGCTGGCCTTTGGTGTCCTGCCTTCACTCTTCTGCAGACATCACATTCATTCACGAATTGAGCGATCTCGCGCTTCATTCGAGTCCACCAATAAGCTTGCTTAAGGTCCTGATACATCTTCGTGCTCCCAGGGTGGATGGAGAGGAGAGAATTATGAGCCTCGTTCATGATCACTTTACGAAGTTCACCTTTGGGCACCACAATACGATCCTCGAAGAAGAGAGTGTCCTTGTCATCAAGGTGGTAGCACTTGTACTTGGACCGACTCTTGGCAATCCCAATCTTCACCTTTTTCACCATAGCATCAAGAAGCTGGGCTTGGCGAATCTGGTCTTCTAAGGTAGGAGAGACTTGAAGGTTGGCAAGGAAACCTTGAGGAAAAACTTGCAGATTAAGTTTGCGGAAAGCTTCACCAAGCTCAGGTTGATAAGGCTTGGGAATCAGACTGTTGCAGTAAGCCTTTCTGCTCAAAGCGTCAGCAATCACATTGGCCTTGCCTGGAGTATACTCAATACTCGGATTATACTCTTGAATCATTTCGACCCATCGAGTTTGCCTGAGGTTGAGATTAGGCTGAGTGAAGATGTACTTGAGACTCTTGTGATCAGTGAAAATGCCCATTTTTCTTCCCAATAGAAGATGTCTCCAAGTCAACAGAGCATGCACAACTGCCGCCAACTCGAGATCATGAGTGGGGTAGTTCTTCTCATTAGGCTTCAACTGGCGAGATGTATAAGCAACAACTTTCTTCTCTTGCATCAAAACTGCGCCAAGACCTTGGAGAGAGGCATCACAAAAGACCTCGTACGGCTTGGATTCATCAGGCGGAGTCCGAAATGGAGCAGTGATCAACTTCTCTTTCAAAGTGTTGAAAGCAATATCACACTCCGGAGACCAAACGTACTTGACGTGCTTCTGGAGAAGATTAGAGAGAGGCTTCGCAATCTTGGAAAAGTTTTCAATGAATCTTCGGCAATAGCTTGCGAGACCAAGAAAACTGCGGAGTTGCTTCACGTTCTGAGGAGGTTCCCAATTCACAATTGCAGACACCTTCTCAGGATTCACGGAAATTCCCTTGGCAGAGATGATATGACCAAGATAAAGAACCTCATCGAGCCAAAATTCACACTTGGAGAACTTGGCGTAGAACTGATGTTCCCTGAGCTTATCAAGAACCAAACGCAAATGCTTGGCATGATCTTCCTTGTTCTTGGAGAAAACCAGAATATCGTCGAGATAGACCAAAACAAAGTCATTGGTGTAGGCGTTGAAGATGAAGTTCATCATGCGAGAGAACGTCGGAGGAGCATTGGCGAGGCCAAAAGACATGACAGTGTATTCATATGAACCAAAGCTTGTTCTGAATGCTGTCTTGGGAATATCTTCTTCATGAATGCGAATCTGGTGATAACCCATACGGAGATCAAGCTTGGAGAATACTTGAGCACCTTTGAGTTGTTCGAACAGCTCATTGATGTTGGGAAGTGGGTATTTGTTCTTGATGGTCTTCTTGTTCACCGGACGGTAATCAACACAAAGTCGGTCCGTTCCATCCTTCTTCTTCACAAAAAGAACACCACAACCCCATGGAGAAGAACTAGGCCGGATGAGACCCATTCTTTCTTGCTCATCGAGTTGCTTCTTTAGCTCCTTCAACTCTTCAGGTCCGAGCTTGTAAGGACGTTTGCACACAGGTTCCGTGCCAGGCTCAAGTTCAATAACGAATTCAACTGGCCAGTGAGGAGGCATTCCTGGGAGCTCTTCTGGAAATACGTCTTGATATTTGCAAACGACTGGAATTTGCGAGATGGCATCCAATTCACCCTTCTCATTGAGAGAAAACAGACGAATAGTATTATCCCGAGCGGCAAAGACAATTACATCCTCAGACGAATGAGTCAATTGAATCTGTCTGGCTGCACAATCAAGCTGAGCCTTGTGCTTAGAAAGCCAATCCATTCCGAGAATAAGATCAATATCCGAGTTAACAAGAACCACCGGAGAAGAGAGAAACTTGTAGTCACCCAAAGTAATAGTAACATCCGGAGCAATGGAGTTAGCCTGCATGCGCTTACCGGGAGAGACAACTGCTAAAGGACTAGGCAAAATTTGCAAAGTCAACCCATGCTTAGATGAAAACGGTCTCGAGATGAAACAATGCGATGCACCCGTGTCAAAAAGAACTTTTGCAGGAATATCATTAACAGGAAGGTTACCCATGATCACATCTGACGAGTCCTCTGCCTGAGTTGCATTCATCAAATTGACCTTGCATGCTTGGGGTTATGCTTGACCACAGCTGTACTTGCCGATCTCACAGGAGGAGGAGGAGGAAGACGCCTCTGGTTGAAACACTTGTTGGCATAGTGACCCTTCTGTTGGCACTTGTGGCACGTGACCTCTGAAAGCGGACGGTGATACGGAGCACTCGATCTTGGAGGTTGAGACGAAGTCTTGTTCTAAAAGCCAGGGTTGGGTGGGTGGGAAGAACCACTGCCACCTTTGCTCTTCTGCTGATACGGCTGACGGAACGGAGGAGGAGGAAGCCAAAACTTCTGCTGCTTGGCCACTTGAGTAGAGGAAGGAGTAACATCTCTGACTCGCTTCCTGGAAGCATCACACCTCAACTGAGCAGCCTCTTGCTTCAGTGCCATGTTGTAGAACTCATCGTATCTCAAGGGCTCAAAGAGAACAAGAGCGAGCTGAATATCTTCTCTAAGACCACCCTGAACTGGTATATCATGCTCTTCTCATCAGGCACGTCCTGCTTGGCAAAGCGGGCAAGCTTCTGGAACAACTTGTTGTAGTCATAGACAGACAAAGAGCCTTGCTTCAGATTGCGGAATTCCTCACGCTTGCTTTCAACCACGCTCTGCGGAATATGATGAGCTCGGAAATCTTGACGGAAATCATCCCAAGTGATAACACGTCCACCTCTGGAATCCTTGTACTGCTGGAACCATTCTGCAGCTTGATCTTTGAGTTGGAAGGAAGCGAACTTGACAAAGTCCTTAGGCCTGACGTTACTGCACTCGAAATGCTTACACAGATCCACAAGCCAATCGTCAGCATCGGTTGCCTCAACACAATTGCTGAAAGTCTTTTGGCCGTTAGCAAGGAACTGGTTGAGTGTAGCAAAGTGACTCTGATTGCTGCCTTGATTCCCTTGACTGCCTTGATTGCGCTCTTGGAGAATTTGCATGATCAGCTTTGTGTTTGCATTGGTTGCGGCCATCACAGCTTGCCATGCCTCTGGAGGAGGTGGAGGCGGTGGCGGATCTTGATTCTGGTTCTGACTGGTGCTCTTAGCGGGAGCCATCCTGAAGAGGTTGACCACCGTTAGCACATAGACAGATAAATATTGAAGCTGAATCCAATGGAATGAAAATTGCAACATATAGTCTTCACATCTGAACAAAATGAACGAATGCATTCCTCTTCAAATGGTCACATATCTATAAATTGAGAAGCCACGTGGAATTAAGGTAGAGAAATAAATCAACAAGGTACGGATCAAGAACGAATAATCGGTAAGAAATCCCAATCTCAAACCAATATCCGTGGAAGAAGAACTAGAGCTACTAGAATTCCCACCTATGAAACTCCCAAACCTTTCCGGTTATGCAATCAGGTGTTGGGGATACAGGGGAAGCATAATATCTCACCCAAACTAGCAAATCCTACATCCAGCAGTATCCATCCTTCAACACATAACCGAGAAAACTTCGGAAACCATCTACCTCAACCTTCGAAAAGCATCTGTTATACAAGTTATGGCGATACTCCCGAACTCCCGCCCCAGTACTGGGTGGCATCGAGGTTATCTCACCAACGAACTGCATAAAAGAGATTTTCGACGTCAGCGAACATATCTCAAGTATTCCAGAATTGCAACGATAAAATTATGATGACAACACCTTAGAGCTCAACTCCCCGGGACACTTCCACTAAACCCCTGACAGGAGGCACCAAGACAATGTTCTCATCATAAGCCATCGGAACGATTCCAAGATACTCGCGTGATCCTAAAAAAATTTTAGTGAAATTTGAGAAGAGAAGAGTCAAAACTCTACGTCAGGATGCCTTACCAGAGCGATGAGGAGACTGGGAAGTAAAAAGAATTCCTAAGCTCTCTGATATATAATTCCTAAAAGACTCAAAACATTTTTCTAGACACAACTCAGCTGCTAAAAACGATCAAGCAATGGGGCTCCTAAGGTCGGGGAAGGCTCTGATACCAACTTGTAACGCCCTCGATGCGGCTATAGCTCCCACGTGTCGAGGCACGACTTAGAGACATAACCGCATTGAAAGCAATGTCGCAAGTTAGGAAATCATCACAACATCCCATGTAATATATATAATAAAAGGGGAGATACATAGTTGGCTTACAGTCGCCACGTCACATCAGAGTACATAAATAACATCCATCATACAAGCACTCATGGCCCGACTACGGCGCCAAAATAGAAGAAAACCCAACATGCGACAAGGCCCTGAATCAAACCCCAACTAGGCACCACTACTGATCATCGGGAAAGGAAACATAATAATGCTGAGAGTCCTCATCGAACTCCCACTTGAGCTCGTACTCGTCACCTGCAGCGGAATCACCTGGACCTGCATCTGGAGTTATAGTATCTGTGAGCCACAGGGACTCAGCAATCTCGCACCCTCGCGATCAAGACTATTTAAGCTTATAGGAAGGGTAAGGCAATTATGTGTGGAGCTGCAGAAAGCGACTAGCATATATGGTGGCTATCTTATTCGCAAAAGAGAGCGAGAAGAGGAGGCAAAGTGCGAGCAAGAAGCTAGAAGGCAACCTGCGCAAACATTACTCCAACACCGTGTCCACTTCCCGGACTCCGCCGAGAAAAGGCCATCATGGTAACACACTCAGTTGATTCATTTTAATTAATTAGGGTTCAAGTTATCTACAACGGACATTAACAAATTCCCATCTGCCCATAACTGCGGGCACGGCTTTCAAAAGTTCAATCCCTGCAGGGGGGTCCCAACTTAGCCCATGACATGCTCTCACGGTCAACGAAGGAATAGACCTCCTCCCAAGACGTTCCGATCAGACTCGATATCTCGGTAACTCAAGACACTTCGACAGGTTAAAACAAGACCAGCAACACCGCCCGAATGTGCCGACAAATCCCGGTAGGAGCTGCACATATCTCTTTCTCAGGGCACACTCAGATTGTCTTAGGTACGGGTAGGCCAGCCCAGAGTTGCCCCTGGTGGCCACCGGCAGCTGACAGTGGACCAACACTCAGAGGAGCACTGGCCCGGGGGGGTAAATAAGATGACCCTTGAGTCTGCAGAACCCAAGGGAAAGAAAAGGCTGGGTGGCGAATGGTAAAACCAAGGTTGGGCATTGCTGGACAAGATTTAATCAAGGCGAAATATCAAGGGGTTCCCATTATAACCCAACCGCGTAAGGAACGCAAAATCCGGGAACATAACACCGATATGACGGAAACTAGGGCGGCAAGAGTGGAACAAAACACTAGGCGAGAGGTCGAGCCTTCCACCCTTTACCAAGTATATAGATGCATTAAGATAACATGGCAATATAATGATATCCCCAACAAGTAAATAAATGATGTTCCAACAAGGAACGGCCTCCAATCTTCACCTGCAACTAGCAACGCTATAAGAGGGGCTGAGCAAAGCGGTAACATAGCCAATCAACGGTTTGCTAGGACAAGGTGGGTTAGAGGTTTGACATGGCAATTGGGAGGCTGACAAGCAAAAGGTAGGCATCGAAGCATTGGCATAGCAAGAGCGACCAAACTAGCATAGCAAAGATAGTAGTGATTTCGAGGGTATGATCATCTTGCCTGCACTGTTGTCAGAGTTGACTGGATCCTCACAAGCAAACTCAACAGGCTCCTCGGTAGCGAACTCGTCTCCCGGCTCTACCCAACAAGACAAACAAGCAACAAGGATACAATCAACCACGTGCAAGACCAAGCAATATGAAGAAACGATGATATGCTATGCGGGATGTGATGCGGGATGCAAAATGCAAGATATGACAGGAAATGCATGAACCTGGCCTCAACTTGGAATTCCAAGGTTTCCACTGGAAAGATGAGATGAAATCGCTTGAAAACAATATAAAGATCATCGGAATCGGAGTTACGGTTTGGAGATGGCAAGCGTTTTAAGAATGACACCGGTCTGCAATTTACAGCAAGTAGGCATCTAAATGCAATGAGATAAGCATGCTACAGCCACCAAACATGACAACAAAATACATGGCAGGGATGCACACAAGATGTTTAACAAAAGACTAGCACTGAGCCACGGCCAATTCATCCATTATGAGGTTCAAACAAGCATGGCAAAAACGCAAATGCAAAACAGATTCCAGACTTAGTGAAATTGACACTAGTCTGAAATTTTAGATCACGAAGCCCTCTTCGGAGCAGCAAAACAACATGATACATGACCTGATTAAGACAAGTAAGAACATGGCATGGAGCTACTTAATAAGCTTAACAAAAGTCCCAAAGTGACCTGACGCCAAAAGGGATCACAAAATATACTAACGGGCACACGAACATAGTTAAAACACAATCAGTTTTCAGACTTAGTGAAAACTGAGACATGCTGAAATATAACTCACGAAGGCATGTAAACGAGCTTGATGCACTCACTACGGTGCAAGTCATGGCAAGGCAAGCATACATCCATTAAGAAGGCACAAAATACTAGCTAGTCATGGCAAGATCAATGGCATGGCATGCACGGATCAACTACAATAGCATCGGCAAAATCGCAAACGAGTTGACGATCTGCCCAGATTCACAACGAAGCAAAAGTAGAGCTCGATTGACTCAAGCTAGGTTGTTCCATAATTGCAAACAAAGACATGGATGGATAGAGCATAACATGATTAAATAAACTCCTTTACTGATCATCCTCAAAAGAGGCACGGATCACTAGGAAACAAGCTGAACATATGGCATCATGAACTAAATAATCCCAGACTTAGTGAAAACTACTAAGTCACTTTGCAAGCTTGCACAAGTCACCACACACATCCTAAAAATGCATGAGTTGCACCTCTGGAAAGAAGACAAAATGCTTAACAAAACATATGAAGGACTCACAGGCATAGCATGCACACAATAATCATGGCAAAAATGACAAAAGTCTAAGACGAACAAGCAGATCTGACAATTAACTCATGGAGCCTCCTTCTAACAGCATTTTGGGCATCAAGATGAGCTGAAATGAAAATGATGGAATGGAATGAAATGATGTACTCGTCGAGACGAACATTTTGATATACTATACGCATGAATCGGAGCTACAGAAGCAAAGTTACGGGGCCTCGAACAGGAGCATATGAGCTAAAAATTCTGGGACTTAGTGAAAAAAAACGACCTAGGGTTAGGAAAAAAATCAGATCTGAGATCCGGGCCGGAACACTGTAGCGGCGGCGCGATTCCCGATGACGACCGTCGCCGGAGAAGAAACGGACGGTGGGGCGAGGTCGCCGGACCGGCTGGACGGCGCCGGCGTCGGGGAGGAGGCGGGGCTCGCCGGAGCAACGAGGAGGCGGCGGGCGGCGGTGTTCCGGCGGGCTCG
>NC_057809.1:491030856-491047190 GCF_018294505.1 Triticum aestivum | reverse complement strand
GGCGGCGGCGGCCGGCTGCCATTTGGCGCCCCGCGAGTGGCTGCGGGCGGCGGCGGGTGCGATCCGGACATTGTCCGGCCTGGCGCGGACACGTCCGACGGCGGCGGGAGAGAATTTTAGGGTTTCGGGGAGAGGGAGAGATCCGAAAATGGAGGGGTGTATATATAGGCATAGAGGGAGCTAGGAGAGTCCAAATGAGGTGCGGTTTTCGGCCACGCGATCGTGATCGAACGCTCTAGGACATGGAGCAGAGTTTGGTGGGTTTTGGGCCAAAATGGAGGGTTGTTGGGCTGCAACACACACGAGGCCTTTTCGGTCCCTCGGTTAACCGTTGGAGTATCAAACGAAGTCCAAATGATACGAAACTTGACAGGCGGTCTACCGGTAGTAACCCAAGGCCGCTTGGAAAGTCTCGGTCCAGTCCGGAAATGTTTAAACCCCAAACATGAAAGAAAGCTAGAAATGACCACCGGAGGAGAACGAAGCGCCGGAATGCAAAACGGACAACGGGGAAAAAGCTCGGATGCATGAGATGAACACGTATGCAAATGCAATGCACATGATGACATGATATGAGATGCATGAAAAAGAAAACAACACACGGAGACAAAGACCCGAACCCGAGAAATAAATATAACTTAACACCGGAAACGGCAAGAGTTGGAGTACAAATAGGGAAAGTTACATCCGGGGTGTTACAAGGGGCCTCGAGGGCTCAAATACATAGCTCGATACACAAGAGTCAGCGGAAGCAACAATATCTGAGTACAGACATTAGCTAAACAAGACTGCCTTAAGAAGGCAAACACAAAAGCAACAACGATCGAAGAGGCAAGGCCTCCTGCCTGGGACCTCCTAACTACTCCTGGTCGTCGGCGGTCTCCATGTAGTAGTACCCGTCGACGGTGACATATGGCTCCAGGGATCCACCATCTGGTTGCAACAACCGGAAAGAAGATAGAAGGGGGAAAAGGGGTAGCAAAGCAACCATGAGTACTCAACCAAAGTACTCGCAAGCATCAGATCTATACTAAGTATGCATTGGTATCAAATGGGAGGGTTGTATCCGTGGACTGAACTGTAGAATGCCAGAATAGAGGGGAAGGCCTAGCCTATCGAAGACTAGCATCTTCAAGCAGCTCCAAGCATCTTGCAGCATGTAGAAGAGTAAAGAATAGTAGTTTATATTTAACAAATATGTTGTAGCATTAATGCCTAGAGATCCTTTCTCAACTCCCTGCGAGAAAGCAATCCCGAAGCCACATATCCATCACATGTCTCAAGTATCCCTTTCTAGTTATATAAGATCGGGATACAAGTCTGAACGTCCATTACCGTGGACACAGTATTCGAATATATATCTTCCATGCAGGGGTGCACCACATTACCCAACATGCTCAATCACTCTGGCCGGACACACCTTTCTAGGTCAATGCCCGGCCTAGGAAGATCAACACGTCGCAGCCCTACCTAGGCTCAGCAGAGAGGTCCCCGCCGGTCTACATCCTAAGCACTCCGGGGTTTGGGCCCACCGCCCGTTGCACTCTAGGTCGTTGTGTGCAGGGTGGATACTAGCACGACCCGTGTAGTGGATGGCACGATCCGACCATGCCACAATGCTGAACTTGACATCTAACAAAGCTTCGGCTGATACGATGACATCGAGGCCCATATCTATTCTCGCATGGTGTTTAGTGCGTAAAGGCCAAAGGCCAACTCAGAACAAATACCAAAACCCGTTAGTGCATTGGGGGCTCGCGGAGACGAGCAGAGACTCACGATAATGTGACCTCGTCGCCCCGTCTCGTGGACTTATGGCAAGGGCCCAGAATGCACGGCCGTGCCTCGTGGAAAACTCGCGGGTGCTCAACGGGCCCGCCTGGCTTTCACATCAACTCACGGGTACCCCTCAGTGCTGACCCGACTTCCACAATGGTCTCAAGTAAAGTCAAGGTAACCGTGTGTCCAAACATCAAGGGGTAGACCCGAGGAATCACCCTCGGTGGATTCCACTCGATGTAATCATCAAGGTGAACATAAGAGGAACCACCCTCGAGGTTCACACTTGAGGGGTTGCACGTCAGAGTCGTATCGGGAGTGGTGAAGGAGGAACCACCCTCGTTGACCACGACTGAATAGCTACACTACAGAGTTGTCATTAGGAGTGCGTTGTGAGGTATCACCCTCGACACTCGATAGTAGCTCTGCAGAGTCGAGCAACAAAAGGGGTGTGATGTGATGTGATGTGAGGTGTCGGGTCTGTTCGTTGATCACGTTGATCGAGTCGTCGATGATGAAGCAGGGGTAACAAGGACAAGGTGGGGGTCGCTGATGGATCACTAACCAACCTATACTAACCAGTTTAGGATAAGCAGGTAGGTAAAAATAAGCAGGTTGCAAAACCAGGCTATGCATCAGAATAGGAGCAATCAATAACAGTAGCAAAATCTAATGCAAGCATGAGAGAATGGAATGGGCGATATCGTATGATCAGGGGGCTTGCCTGGTTGCTCAGGAGAGAAGGAGGGGTCGTCGGTGACGTAGTCGATCACAGGGGCATCACCAACGGTCTCGGGGTCTATCGGAGAAAAGAGGGGGAAGAAACAATAAATACAGAGCAAACAGATGCATAACAGGACAACAGGCAGAGCTAGACGTGTTCTAACGTGGTGCTACACGATACCGACGAAGGGGGATAACATCCGGGAAAGTTTTCCCGAAGTTTGCATTTCCGGACAGGCGAACCGAAGGGGGAAGGTTACATGTTCGCTATGATAGGGGCATGTGACAAATGAATGGAGAGCGTATTCCGATTTGTCTTGTCGTTCTGAGCAACTTTCATATATAAAACTTTTTCATCCGAGTTACGGATTATTTTCTATGATTTTACAAAGATTTAATAATACCCAAAAAAATCCCTAAAATTTAGCTAAGTCTGAGAATTCGTCAGTTTTAAACATCTTTTAGCTGTCTTCAAAAGGCTACAACTATGGATCTGTACCTCCTATGATTCTGTGCCTTATATCAATTTTGAGCATTTTTCTGTGATGTACATGTTAGTACGGACTACATCCATATTAGAGTTCATTTGCTTGATCATCAATAGCACTAAAGTAGCTATGAAAATAAAGTTGTTTTTCGGTTTTTCTGTTAACATAACATAGAATTTTGTGATTTTTGTACGAATTAATCCACACATCGAAAGGATTTGGTCCAGTGGGATAAAATGGAGTTTGTCAAGTATACCATCTACTCATATTTTTCTTAGCCTTGTTAACAGTTGTTTAACCGCAGTTTAGAGGCTGTTTAGAGGGCTAGCCAGTGTAGAAATACAAAAGCTAGCTAGCGTAACTACAGTAAAATTTAGCAGCAGCAGTACATTAAGCAGAACAGCAACGGCATGCACACGAGCTGGGCGCGGCGCTGCATGGCGTGCGCGTGTTGCGGAGCCATGGTGAGGCGCGCGGGCGATGCGCCGGTGCGGGGTAGGCATGAGCGAGGGAGGCAGTCAGCGGGCGACAGGGCAGTGGTGTCCAGCGACGGCGTGGCCGGGCGAGGGCAGATGTGGTACGGGACGTGCAGCGGCGCGCGGCGGCAGCAACAAGAAGCAGCAATAGCAGCTAGCAACAGCAGCAGAGCGGCATCAGCGGGCAAGCGGGGTCGAGGCTGCGGCAGCACCATGCGGGTGCGTGAGGCGTGGGAGCGAGGTTCACGGCGCGGCGACGGTGTGCGTGCGGGTGTGCGGCGCCGGGCAGCAGAGCAGCCTAGCAGCGACAGCGGCGCAGGAGCAGCAGCAGTACAGGGTGCCCGTGGCCACGGTGGGCAGCGGCGACTGTGGCCGGGGAGCGGTGACGCGCACGCCCGGACCGGCGCAGGCCGCGGTAGGGCACGGCGAGCACGGCTAAGATGAGCAGGGGATGGCCCGAACGAGCAAAGGCAGGCAAGCACGGGACGTACGTGGGTCTACGACACCGATTCAACGTGGAAAAGAGAAGGGGAGAAAGGAGCTCACTACGGAGGCACACGGAGGCCCATTGGCGGCGAGGCAGAGGTGGACGAAGAGCTCGGGTTCGTCTTTATAGCTGCCCCCGGGTCCAATCCGTCGGTGTAGAGGAAGTAGGGAAGGACGAGGGAGGTCGGGGACACGCCGACGAGGTTGGAGGGGCTTGGTGGCCGCGATGGTGCGGCGTCGGGACGGAGGGGATCCGCCGCGGGAGAGAGTGAGGGGAGGCGAGATCTAAGGGGACTGGGGTGAGTGGAGTGGGGAAAATATCTGGTGGGGGAGCTGACGAAGCCGAGGGGACTCGGCCTTATCCCCTCGGCGCGGCAGCGACGTGGGGGCGACGAGCGGGTTCGGCAAGGACGGCGGGTGCGCCTCGGCCGGCTTCCCGTGTAGCGAGGTGGAAGGCGACCGAGGAGGAGTTGGGTCGGGCCGGCTCTCTGAGATGGGCCGAGGCCTGGGGGGTCAGGGGAGGCCTTTTAGGTTTTATTTATTTGTTTTATGTTTAATGTTTTGTTTTCTGTTTCCTTTTATTGCTTTAACTTAGTTTTAGCTTTTTGTAAAATATAGCACTAGCCTCTAAATTAGTATTATCAATTATGCCACTGCCACAATTATTATGGCACTAAAATAAATTAGTTTAGAATTTTCATAAATTAAAAAGCATTTGTATAGTTGTTCTTAGCCACTACATATTCACAAAAAGGCATGTAAGTACTTTGCAAAAGTGTTGGGTCACCACCATAATTAGTTATGGAATATTTTCCACACTTTGAACATTTTATTTTGCATGTTTGAGAAATTTATATTTTGAGCCTTAATTTGAATTTGATTTTTAATTTTTATTTGAATCAAGTGAGGATTAGACCAGTAATGTGATGACATGGCACCATTAATGGGGGATTACTGTAGATTAATTATCCGGGCGTCACAATAAAAGATCGTCGTAGAGTTTCAGGTCAATTGGACTCTGTTTGATATTCCTTTTCTGCGAACTGAAAAATAAGGAAAAAACAGAAACTGACACGAGGCTCTAGGTTAATAGGTTAGTCCCAAAAATCATATAACATAGCATATAAATGCATACAAAACATTCAAGATGGATAATATAATAGCATGGAACAATCAAAAATCATAGATACGTTGGAGATGTATCAAGCATCCCCAAGCTTAATTCATGCTCGTCCTCGAGTGGGTAAATGATAAAAACAGAATTTTTGATGTGGAATGCTATCTAACATATTTATCCATGTAATTTTCTTTATTGTGGCAAAAATATTCAGATCCATATGATTCAAAACAAAAATTTAATATTGGCATAAAAATAATAATGCTTCAAGCATACTAATAAAATAATTATGTCTTCTCAAAATAACATGGCCAAAGAAAGTTTATCCCTACAAAATCATATAGTTTGGCTATGCTCCATCTTCATCACACAAAATATTCAAATCATGCACAACCCCGATGACAAGCCAAGCAATTGTTTCATACTTTTGATGTTCTCAAACTTTTTGAACTTTCATGCAATACATGAGCGTGAGCCATGGACATATCACTATAGGTGGCATAGAAGGTGGTTGTGGAGAAGACAAAAAGGAAGGAGATAGTCTCACATCAACTAGCCGTATCAACAGGCTATGGAGATGCCCATCAATAGATATCAATGTGAGTGAGTAGGGATTGCCATGCAATGGATGCACTAGAACTATAAGTTTATGAAAGCTCAAAAAGAAACTAAGTGGGTGTGCATCCAACTTTCTTGCTCACAAAGACCTAGGGCAATCCGAGGAAGCCCGTCATTGGAATATACAAGCCAAGTTCTATAATGAAAATTTTCCACCAGTATATGAAAATGACAACATATGAGACTCTCTATCATGAAGATCATGGTGCTACTTTGAAGCACAAGTGTGGAAGGATAGTAACATTGTCCATTCTCTCTTTTTCTCTCATTTTTATGTCTCTCTCTTTTTTTGGCCTCTTTTTTTATTTTTATATTTTTTCGTCCGGAGTCTCATCCCGCCTTGTGGGGGAATCATAGTCTCCATCATCCTTTCCTCACAAGGGACAATCCTCTAATAATGATGATCATCACACTTTTATTTACTTACAACTTGATACTTAGAACAAAATATGACTCTACATGAATGCCTTCGGCGGTGTACCAAGATGTGCAATTATGAACGGTGGCTTTGCCACAAATACGATGTCAACTACATGATCATGCAAAGCAATATGACAATGATGGAACGTGTCATAATAAATGGAACGGTGGAAGTTGCATGGCAATATATGTCGGAATGGCTATGGAAATGCCATAATAGGTAGGTATGGTGGCTGTTTTGAGGAAGGTATATGGTGGGCTTAAGGTACCGGCGAAAGTTGCGCGGTACTAGAGAGGCTAGCAATGGTGGAAGGGTGAGAGTGTGTATAATCCATGGACTCAAAATTTGTCATAAAGAACTCACATACTTATTGCAAAAATCTATTAGTCATCAAAACAAAGTACTACGCACATGCTCCTAGAGGGATAGATTGATAGGAAAAGACCATCACTTGTCCCCGACTGCCACTCATAAGGAAGACAATCAATAAATAAATCATGCTCTGACTTATCACATAACGGTTCACCATACATGCATGCTACGGGAATCACAAACTTTAACACAAGTATTTATACAATCCATAATTACTCACGAGCATGACTCTAATATCACCATATTTATATCTCAAAACAATCATAAGAAATCAAACTTATAGTAGTCAATGCACTTTATACGAAAGTTTTTATTATATCCCTCTTGGATGCCTATCATATTAGGACTAAATTCACAACCTAAGAAAATTACCATGTTGTTTAGAGACTCTCAAAATAATATAAGTGAAGCATGAGAGTTCATCAATTTCTTCAAAATAAAACTACCATCGTGCTCTAAAAAGATATAAGTGAAGCACTATATCAAATGACAAACTACTCCAAAAGATATAAGTGAAGATCAATGAGTAGTCGAATAATTATGTAACTATGTGAAGACTCCTTCTCATAAATAAAATCTCATATCTTAAGTACTTTATTCAAGCAGTAATCAAAACAAAATAAAATGACATTGCAAGGAT
Organism: Triticum aestivum; assembly: GCF_018294505.1. NCBI lineage: Eukaryota > Viridiplantae > Streptophyta > Magnoliopsida > Poales > Poaceae > Triticum > Triticum aestivum. Next base: position 491,040,070 of record NC_057809.1, on the reverse strand, counting down.
AGCACATATCATGTGAAGAAGCAAAAACCTAGGCTCAACCAAAACTAATCGATAGTTGTTGAAGAAGAAAGGTGAGATGCCTACCGGGGCATCCCCAAGCTTAGATGCTTGAGACTTCTTGGAATATTAATTAGGGATGCCTTGGGCATCCCCAAGCTTGATATTTTGTGTCTCCTTAATTCCTTTCATATCGCGGTTTACCTAAATCTTAAAAACTTCATTCACACAAAACTCAACAAGAACTCGTGAGATAAGTTAGTATAAATCAACGCATAAACCTTATCATTCTCTACTGTAGCAAATCACTAAAATTATTATTTGATATTGCATACTAAATGCCTCTGCATATTTAATATTCCTATCCTCAAATAGAATCATTAAACAAGCAAACATATGCAAACAATGCAAACATAACAACAATTTGTCTAAACAGAACAGTCTGTAAAGAATGCAAGAGGAATCATACTTCCCTAACTCAAAAAATTCTGAATAATTACCACACTTTCAAGATTTTATCATGTTCTGACTATTCACAAATATTCAAACATAACAGCAAACTTTCTGTTTTCAAACAGCAACATATAGACATGAAAAATAAGCATGGTAAAGGCTATACTTGACCTTTTTATTGAACTAAAAGGATGCCAAACTTTACTCTGATTAACAGCAAGAAAATACTAATCAAATAAGATGACGCTCCAAGCAAAAGGAATATCATGTGGTGAATAAAAATATAGCTCCAAGTAAGGTTACCGATAGATGAAGACGAAAGAGGGGATGCCATCCGGGGCATCCCCAACCTTAGGCTCTTGGTTGTCTGTGAATATTACCTTGGGGTGCCTTGGGCATCCCCAAGCTTAGGCTCTTGCTACTCCTTATTCTATAGTCCATCGAAACTTCACCCAAAACTTGAAAACTTCTTAACACAAAACTCAACAGAAAACTCGTAAGCTCCGTTAGTATAAGAAAATAAATCACCACTTAGGTACTGTTGTGAACTCATTATAAATTTATATTGGTGTTATATCTATTGTATTCCAACTTATCCATGGTTCATACCCTTCTATACTACTCATAGATTCATCAAAATAAGCAAACAACACATAGAAAACAGAATCTATCAAAAACAGAACAGTCTGTAGTAATCTATAACTCTCAAATACTTATGTAACTTAAATAATTCTGAAAAATTTGGACGACCTAAGCAATTTGGTTTTCAATCTTCTGCAAAAAGAATCAATATTTTATCACTGATGCATGTCGGTCCTAAACAAACAGTTTTTAACCCCTTTCCGCGATGGCATATGGAACCATCTCCAAGTGAGTGTGGGCGATAGGGGGGTCCTTCCCACATGACCCAGAAACCGTCGGGGATAGGGAGCCTTGATGCATACAGTTGTCCCTGTATAACCGTTTCCGATATCTTGAATATCCCAAATGCTTCATCCTTGCTACTCGTTTGTGCTCGCATTGCCATCGCAGTCGGAGTTTTGTGGTTCTGCCTAAAACCAGGCAGATTCTAGGCACGGGAGCTTTCCAGGCAGATTCTAGGCAGATTCCAGGCACAGGAGATTTACGATGCCTGGCACATCACAAACAGTTCATGATTATAAACCATGTATGATAGGTAGACAATCACACACATTTAGTTTTCCGGCACCGTATGTGATAGTGTCTGACATCACACACGCTTTGCGAACGGCAACTGTGTGCATGCTTGCACATGTTTCCTCTGTGTGAACCATCTCGGATTATGGTGTATATCGCAAACGTTTGTGTTTTACCAACCGTGTGTGCCGTAATGACCTGCACAACGTAATTTTGCCCTAATTTAATTGCTGCTATTTAAAATTGTACCTAATTTAAACTTGAAAGTAGGCTATAGCTTTATTCATATCCATCAGGTTCAAACAACCAATGCATTATTCGATTCACAGGTACATATGTTTAAGAATTACAGAAGCACCAAATAAAGAATGATGTACCAGGGTTCTATACTTGTACTATTACAGATGGTAAAGAAAGAGGCGACAACCATTCCAGTTGCTGAACAAGGTGAAGCGGAATGGCCCTATTGTGCTCTCCTGGATGCAGAAGGCATGCAGGACTCTAGCCCAACCCCTTGTGATGGTCGACCACCAATCATGTAGTTTGAGAGGTCATCTTGAGTAAACTGCTTCAGGATCCACTGCAAAAGAAAAAAGATTCAGATATTGTCATCTAACACAACTCATTACGGGCAGTAACAAGAAGGTTACATGGTTCTTACTTACCATCCTACAGTTCACTTTTGTCTTGCATAAAGTGTAAACAAATAGTTCGGTTGACATCTTTTGACCCATTTTAGTAACAATATTTATCAGTTTCCTCACTTGATGCTGGTTCATGAATATCTCATTGCCCCATGCGCAGAAAGGGTCGAAGTGTGGATCTTTGCCAATGATATATGTACCTAAAAGCACCAAGTTACTATTAGAAGCTAAACATCAATTGAAAAATGATTTAGTACAACATTCCATCCATCCTATTATATAAGATTTTATTACATGTATATCTAGACATCATCGGAACATTAAGGTTACACTCTTCCTTGTTGCTATGTAGCCTGGGATTGCATATTTAGTCATTCAGCACAATGCATGTTGCTAAACAACAATTGAAAAATGAAAAGGCATGTTAACTGCAATATCCTTAACAGGAACCAAATATCGTAATTCATAGTGGTATTGTTGAAACTGTTATTGATGAAATTGAACTGCACAGCAAATAGTTGCACATATAGAGCATCACATTGTGAAGAACTAAAATAAACAAGTCACAAGGACATCTCTAGGCGATCCTTAAAAAGTTAAAAGACTAAAACCCTTAGTGGATATATACTCTGGCAATTTTTGGCCTTTTCTAGTCGATCCCCTAAACTTAAGGTTGTAAACTTCAATTTGATCAAGTTCAAAGCAGGTTCAACTGAAAGTAGCATGCATTCAATCATAAACATAGATAGTTTTGCATAACCGAACATAAAACATAAATTTAAACTAAGCTAAAATACTTTTGGTCGAAGTAGAGGTCGAGCCAATCCTTCCTCGTCATGTACGGTGTGCCGCGAGCCGGGTCCGGGCCAGTACCATTGTCAAGGTCGTTGGGGAAGGCACTCCTCCACTCGTTGACGTCGATCTCCTCGTCCTAGGGGCCCACCTCGACGCCCTCCGCGCCGCCGTTGCCGCCGCCTTCGACCTCGCCATCAGAGGAGAGCGCGATAACCTCGCCGCCCTCCGCGCCGCCGTCCTTGCCGTCTTCGACCTCGTCATCGGAGGAGAGTGCGATAACCTCGCCGCCCTCCGTGCCGACAAAGATCGCCTACTCCGCCTCCACGAGCTCCGGGTGTTTCTGGTGGAGCTCTTGCATGTAGGCCTCGTTGGCGGCCTCGGCCTTGAGACGCTCCCACGCCTCGCGGTCCTTCCGCGCCATAGCCAAGCTCACCACCCCTGGCTCCGGCGGAACGAGGTGGACCGGACGTGTGCTGAAGGGGAAATTGAGCCTAGTCGCTGCGCCGTGGTAGCGGACCTGCCAGCGGTCGTACTCCATGGCCGCGAGCTCGGCCGTGTGGAAGCTACCGAGCTACTGGCGGGTGTGGGTATCTCGATCTGTAATCTCGGCGACCCACGTCCCCCACCGCTGCTGCCGGACCCCAAGGTAGTACTTCGTCAGCTGCCGGGTCCGGGGAGGGCGGGGAAGTCCTCGAACTGGCGTAGGGGCGCGGTGGCGGGCGGATTGGGGGACCGACGATGGTGGATCGGGCCCGCGGAGGACGACGGGGACACCTCGGCGCCACCTCGCTAGCGTCGGGTGAAAAGGCCGTGATAAACCTCGTTTTGGCCATTGGCTACTCGAGCTCCCCGGCACACAGGCAGAGGTTGAGGATGGAGGCGCCGGCGATGGCGGCGACCTACCAATGGTTTCGAGGGTTGTGTGTGTGTGATGGCGGACATTGAAAATTTTACTAGGCGGGAGTAACAAGGCGGGGCTACTGAAAATTTGGATCAAGGGCAAGCAGATATTTTTGAGATTGCGAGGGATGCAGAGGCAGGAGTAAAATCCCGGGGCTACTGAAAATTTGAATCAAGGGACTGAAGCAGAGAGGGATGTAGAGGCGGGAGTTTTGGGGGAGCGAGCTAGTGTGCTTGACACACCAGCTGTGGACTGTAGCCGACGCACCTTCTCGCGTAATCCATAGGCGTACTATGCACCGACGGTACTCCAAGATATTTTGCACTACATCTCACATGGTTGGTGAGAATAAACTGTCTGGGATCTACTTGATTTGAATTACAAAATGGGGTCACAGCGGCAATGGACGGTGTTTGAATTGCTAGACCTTTTATCTGAAGTGAACATGCAACTGTATGTGTGTCGTAAAAGAATTGGAATTATTCAGGGTTCATTTGGACATTTCATACATTAAACTGGTTTTCTAGCCATTTCAGGTGCACAATTCAAAATTAAATTACATGCACATGCTCCGGTGCATACAAATTGGTTGAAAAATCAAATCTGTGTCCTTTCAAGGAAATGGGAATGGATTTTCGGGGTTCGTTTGGCCTTTTTTTTATACATTAACTAGGTTTTTTGGGCATTTTATGTGCATAATTCAAATTTGAACTACAAGCACATGCTCCAATGCACTAAAGTTGGTTGAAAAATCACATGTGTGTCCTTGGGTGAATTTCTAGGTCCCATGCAAGAGATGGGAATGAATTTCAAACACCAGGGCACTGTTGATTGCCGGCAAAACGTTGAGATGCCTGGTTTTTAAATTCTAGTAAATCCAAAACTCGTCCAAAATTCATGAAACTTGGCATGCTATCATGGAGCGGCATCAACATGCCGTGGTGAAAATTTTGTCCCATTTGGGGCATGTTTTGGTATAAGCTTCTCACAACAAGCATGCATGATGGTTTTGATAGGGAACGTACCACCTTTGGGGACGAGACGATATCCGTTGCCTCTTATTGCTTTCAAAAAATTTCTAGTGTCAACATAGAACAACAGGAGTGTGGTGTTCAATCTTAGAATTTTCCGGGGTTCGTTTGGCCTTTTTTATACATTAATTGGGTTTTCTAGGCATTTTATGTGCATAATTCAAATTTGAACTACAAGCACATGCTCCAATGCACCAAAGTTGGTTGAAAAATCACATGTGTGTCCTTGGGTGAATTTGTAGGTCCCATGCAAGAGATGGGAATGAAATTCAAACACCATGGCACTGTTGATTGTTGGCAAAACATTGAGATGCTTGGTTTTTAAATTCTAGTAAATCCAAAACTCGTCTAAAATTCATGAAACTTGGCATGCTATCATGGAGCCGCATCAACATGCCATGGTAAAAAATTGACCCGTTTAGGGCAGGTTCGGGTATAAGCTTCTCACAAACCAGAGCTTCTCACAACAAGCATGATGGTTTCGATAGGGAACGTACCACCTTTGGTGACGGGACGATATCTGTTGCCTCTTATTGCTTTCAAAAAAATTGTAGTGTCAACGTAGAACAACAGGAGTGTTGTGTTCAATCTTGGAATTTTTCGGGGTTTGTTTGGCCTTTTTATACATTAACTGGGTTTTCTAGGCATTTTATGTGCATAATTCAAATTTGAACTACAAGCACATGCTCCAATGCACTAAAGTTGGTTGAAAAATCACATGTGTGTCCTTGGGTGAATTTCTTGGTCCCATGCAAGAGATGGGAATGAAATTCAAACACCAGGGCACTATTGATTGCCGGCAAAACATTGAGATGCCTGGTTTTTAAATTCTAGTAAATTCAAAACTCGTCTGAAATTCATGAAACTTGGCATGCTATCATGGGGCCGCATCAACATGCCATGGTAAAAAAATTGTCCCGTTTAGGGCAGGTTCGGGTATAAGCTTCTCACAAACCAGAGCTTCTCACAACAAGCATGATGGTTTTGATAGGGAACGTCCCACCTTTGGGGACGAAATGATATCCATTGCCTCTTATTGCTTTCAAATATTTTCTAGTGTCAACATAGAACAACAGGAGTGTTGTGTCAATTTTCGTGATTTTTGGGGTTCGTTTGGACATTTTTATGCATTAACTGGGTTTTCTAGGCATTTTATGTGCACAATTCAAATTTGAACTACAAGCACATGCTCCAATGCACTAAGGTTGGTTGAAAAATCTAATATGTGTCCCTGGGTGAATTTCTAGGTCCCATGCAAGAGATGGGAATGAAATTCAAACACCAGGGCACTGTTGATTACCGACAAAACATTGAGATGCCTGGTTTTTAAATTCTTGTAAATCCAAAACTCATCTGAAATTCATGAAACTTGGCATGCTATCATGGATCAGCATCAACATGCCGTCTTAAAAAATTTGTCCCATTTGGGGCAGGTTCGGGTACATGCTTCTCACAAACCAGAGCTTCTCACAACAAGCATGATGGTTTTGGTACGGAACATCCCACCTTTGGGGACGAAACGATATCCATTGCCTCTTATTGCTTTCCAAAATTTTCTCGTGTCAACATAGAACAACAGGAGTGTTGTTTCAATTTTTGGGATTTTTCGGGGTTCGTTTGGACATTATTATGCATTAACTGAGTTTTCAATGCATTTATGTGCATAATTCAAATTTGAACTACATGCACATGCTCTAGTGCATAAAAATTGGTTGCAAAGTCAAATCGGCGTCCTTGGGTGCATGCTTAGGTCCCATGCAAGAGATGGGAATGAAATTCAAACACCAGGGCACCGTTGATTGCCGGCAAAACATTGAAATGCCTAGTTTTTAAATTCTAGTAAATCCAAAACTCGTCTGAAATTCATGAAACTTGGCATGCTATCATGGGGCCGCATCAACATGCCATGGTAAAAAAATTGTCCCGTTTAGGGCAGGTTCGGGTATAAGCTTCTCACAAACCAGAGCTTCTCACAACAAGCATGATGGTTTTGATAGGGAACGTCCCACCTTTGGGGACGAAATGATATCCATTGCCTCTTATTGCTTTCAAATATTTTCTAGTGTCAACATAGAACAACAGGAGTGTTGTGTCAATTTTCGTGATTTTTGGGGTTCGTTTGGACATTTTTATGCATTAACTGGGTTTTCTAGGCATTTTATGTGCACAATTCAAATTTGAACTACAAGCACATGCTCCAATGCACTAAGGTTGGTTGAAAAATCTAATATGTGTCCCTGGGTGAATTTCTAGGTCCCATGCAAGAGATGGGAATGAAATTCAAACACCAGGGCACTGTTGATTACCGACAAAACATTGAGATGCCTGGTTTTTAAATTCTTGTAAATCCAAAACTCATCTGAAATTCATGAAACTTGGCATGCTATCATGGATCAGCATCAACATGCCGTCTTAAAAAATTTGTCCCATTTGGGGCAGGTTCGGGTACATGCTTCTCACAAACCAGAGCTTCTCACAACAAGCATGATGGTTTTGGTACGGAACATCCCACCTTTGGGGACGAAACGATATCCATTGCCTCTTATTGCTTTCCAAAATTTTCTCGTGTCAACATAGAACAACAGGAGTGTTGTTTCAATTTTTGGGATTTTTCGGGGTTCGTTTGGACATTATTATGCATTAACTGAGTTTTCAATGCATTTATGTGCATAATTCAAATTTGAACTACATGCACATGCTCTAGTGCATAAAAATTGGTTGCAAAGTCAAATCGGTGTCCTTGGGTGCATGCTTAGGTCCCATGCAAGAAATGGGAATGAATTTCAAACACTAGGGCACCGTTGATTGCCGGCAAAACATTGAAATGCCTAGTTTTTAAATTCTAGTAAATCCAAAACTCGTCTGAAATTCATGAAATTTGGCATGCTTTCATGGAGAGGCATCAACATACCGTGGTAAAAATTTTGTCCCGTTTGGGGCAGGTTTGGGTATATGGTTCTCACAAACCAGAGCTTCTCAAAACAAGCATCATGGTTTCGGTAGGGAACGTCCCACCTTTGGGGACGAGACGATATGCATTGCCTCTTATTGCTTGCAAAAAAATTCTCATGTCAACATAGAACAACAGGAGTGTTGTGTCAATTTTTGTGATTTTTCAGGGTTCTTTTGGACATTTTATGCAGAACTGAGTTTTCAATGCATTTATGTGCATAATTAAAATTTGAACTACATGCACATGCTCCAATGCATATAAATTGGTTGAAAAATCTAATATGTGTCCTTGGGTGCATGCTTAGGTCCCATGCAATAAATGGGAATGAATTTCAAACACCAGGGCACCGTTGATTGCTGACAAAACATTGAGATGCCTGGTTTTTAAATTCTAGTAAATCCAAAACTCGTCTGAAATTCATGAAACTTGGCATGCTATCATGGAATGGCGCCCGACATGATGTGGCATTTTTCGTGTCCATTTTGAGAGAAGGCGCACTCGAATAATGACAACCAACAAAGGCATTTTGAAAAAATAGCTACCACTTAATATCTCAAACGTTTGTATAATTCAAAATGTGTGTGTGTTCTGTTAACCATTCACATGACGCCATGTGTCTTGGTTTTAATGGCTGTAGGAGGTGCCGTGCGGACAGCTTCTTGACCTTGACTGAACGGGAGGCGTGCGAGCGCAATCCGCTACACAGGCTGACCAAGAGGCGTGCAAGTTGTCCTCCAATGTGTAGGATCACCGGGAAGCGTGCGAGCTTTACGCTGCGCAGGCTCACTGGGAAGCGAGCCCTTTGACTTCCATGGCCGCCCGCCTTCCTCTCCATTAATGGTGCCCGAGCCGCTGCTTAATACAGGCGGCCTTACTGTTCGCCTCCCATTCCCCCCTCCCCCCTGCAGACCTCCACCGCCATGGCGCAGAACGATCATCTGCCACTAGTCTTCAAGTTTGGTGAAGTCAACTCCGAGCAGGAGGAGATAGAAAATAAGGAGGAATGGGGCCTCATGGACATGGCCCAGAACGAGCTGGCCGTGGCAGTTGCTTCCCCCGCTCCCCCGCGCCAGCGACCATCCCCGTAGCATTGTCGGGCTGTTCGCCGAGCACTATCGCATAGCTGGAAGCTGCATGCATTAGCGAGGTCTCCGCAGACCCGTGCGAGCTCGTGTACATGCCAGCGCCAGCGCCCATTCCCGTGCGCGCCCCTCCACCCACCATGTCGTCGGCCCCCGTGCGTTTGGCTGCATCCACCGCGCCCGTGCGCCCCCCTCCACCC